>NC_056623.2:112306207-112606207 GCF_002870075.4 Lactuca sativa
TGGAAATGGACAAGAAATCAGAAATTGTAATATGTTTAACCCTTTTTCACCTTTTAGCATGTAAGTGTATGCCAAATGGATGACGGGCTGACATGGCAGCTGATATGCCATACCCTTCCTTTTCAATTTAAAAAATTAAAATTTTGGGAGAAAAGAGGGGAGGCGAACTCAAACCTGTAACCCTCCTCTCCAAAACCAAGCTTTTAACCAGTTGGACTATAGTACTTTCATGTACTTCTTCATTCACATTTATATATAATGTATTATAAAAATTATATGATCAATGAGCTCGATGCTACATTTTAAAAAATTGTATAATATTTTCTTTACAACACGATTTAAAAAAATATAATAATACAAGAATTGAAATAACTGACACATAGAAATAACTAAGAACGGTTGTGACTCTCAATTGTGTTCGTAGTTATGTGTTACATTGTATGCATGAAATCACAATTTATTATATAGTGGGCCAATCGCTACCTCTAGAGTCTTTCGAATAATAATAATAATAATAATAATAATAATAATAATAATAATAATAATAATAATAATAATAATTATTATTATTATTATTATTATTATTATTATTATTATTATTATTATTTATTAACAAGAAAAAAAAAGATAAAAAAAGAAAGAAACCAAAAAACAAAAGACAATAAAAGATAAATAATCGAATCGGAGAAATCGAACTACCAATTTGATATACATATAGAATAACCTCATAAGAAAGATGAACTAAAATAAAAGAAAAATGCAAATATGGTCCCATATTGTTGTCAATTTTTTGTTTTCGGTAGATAAAAGTTTCGACTTGCACCAATGGTGCAAAATCGAATTACTTTTGTGGTTTTGGACCTTGCTATACATGACGTATTTTTTTTAAAATTCTCTTTTTTGAGTTTGGTCTACACCAAACTTGAAATGATTAATATGTCTTTTAAATAATTATATTTTTTTTAGTATTTTTAATTTAATTTAGTGTTTTGTTATTGAATATACTATTCATGAGCATGAGTCGGTTTGGATCGGTTTTTAGCTAAAACCAAATCTAAACCATAGAAAGTCAGTTTTTGGTTTTAAAATCCATTTGGGCTTGGTTTCTGCATGAGTGAGTTTTTTGGTTTTCCAGTTTAGTTTTATGGGTTTTCAGTTTGAAACCGCAGGTTTGTAGTTTCATGATTTTTTGGTTTTTTCGGCTTTTCATGGTCAAACCCAATGAAAATATGTTGCTATAAATGGTATCGCATCCAATTTAGATATTATAAAATAACTATGCAAAGAGAAGAGTATAAATTCTACAACATAAGAAAAGAGATAAAACCCAAATTTGACTCTTAAAATATGTATAACACACACACACACACACACACATATATATATATATATATATATATATATATATATATATATATATATAATATTTAAAATATAATAAATATTAATTAATATATATGGTGGGTCGGATTTTAAATCCATGATTCGGGTTGTGTGTTACTAGGTTAGTTTATACTAGAAAATCAAACCAAACTGATAATTTTGGTTTTTATAAAATTCAAACTAACTCGGTCGGTTTTTTGTTGGGATTTTGGTTTTTTCGATTATTTGGTTTCCATTTCGGTTTTTGCTCATCCTTAAAATCCACCCCACCCCACCCCCACCCACTCTCTTTTTTCTTTCTTTCTCTCTCCCTCTTTCTGTCTCTCTAACCTTGACACTTATAAATCTAATTGTTATTCTTCATTATTTATTTGACCTCCTACCTATGTTATTTTTTTCTAGACTGATCCCTAGTAATATATGACTTAGTTCCATTCTATCAATATCCAACTCCTAAAAGCTCAAATCCTGAATTGATGTATAAGGTAAGTTTATTAGTTATCCCTTTGTTATAGACATCCTGTTGAACATGCGACTTGGATTACAATAAATCTCATTTGGTGTTCATGTTTGGGTAACATCGTTAGATGTCTAACTCTTAGCATAAAAGAGGAACAAATCTTATCTTTACTATATAAGCCTCTTGTATAGTTCACATCATGCTTGAAAATTGCTTTTATAACCGCCCGGTGAAGGGTCAACATTTAACCATATCAAAGCACAACACTCCTTACACTTAAGTCCCATTATGCATCTTAGGTTTTAAGGACACAAAGATAGTACTTTTTAATAAAGTATTACGCATTAAAGTGATCTATAAGGTGACCTTGATGTGGGTGTGTTTAGTACTACTTCTCTGACAAGTAAGTACCTATGAATCTTGGTTACAACCACTTGTCAACTTTCATCTGGTGAGAGTCAACCAATACAATTCATATTAGTCTTACTTCATAATTGCTCCACAATTGTAACCCACTATGAACGTTTAGAATAATAAGATTATTTATAGATTAAACATGTTAAGATAGAATACAACAAGTATTTATGTGATGATCATATCCCAATATATCAAAACAATATGATAGTTGTTGTTTTAATGTTCTAATATCCAAATACTAAGTTCAAATCAAAATCACATTTTTCGAATAATAATGACCTTTAGCTAAAGTGTGACCATTCATACTTAGCTTAGAAGAATAACATTATTAACAGATCTGACTAAATTTAATTTGCGTGAATTCTGCAAATACTATCATCTCCACATTTGAATTTAATCTAAGTATAGTTAAATATCTTGGAAAATGTGATTGATCCTTTGATGTGACATAGAGTTTCTTAGCTTGATTAAGTACACTCTATAAGTCACAAAGGATTTCTAGGTTATCCCCTGTAACAGTTCAGGTGAGCAATTGTCAAGTTTAAAATTTCAAAGGATTTAACCCTACTCACAACATGAGGAAGGTATGTCACATCGTGAGGAGTTTAATAAGTACGCGCATCGTTTTTGGTATCACAACATGAGTACATATTGGCTCAAGAAATGAGGAAAACCTCGGAGGAAACCCTAATTTTGGGGGTATTATTTATGTATTTAAAGGACGTGAGGGCTATGGTTAGCCCACCCTCAGCCTCCATCACCTCTTTGCACCCCCTTGAAACCCTAGCATCCATATTTGATCTTGAAGCTTATTTATGGTGATATTAGCAAAGGAAAAGAAAAGGAAGAGCATTTAGTCCATTGTTTATGCATTCAAGTCTCACCATCAAGCATTTGTAAACCTTATGGACCTTTTGTGAGTTTCAAGTTCATTTCTTTATTAGTTTATAAGCCTAGATCTAGATTTTCATGCTTTATCCTTCATGTGCAAGACGATGTAGAGGTTGGAATCCATAAAGTTTCCAACTTTATGGATCTCCAGTGTCCCTTGAGTAATATAGATGCTAGATCTAGTAGATGATCGAGTTTTATGGTTCATGCATGAGATTTGATGTCATTTTCCCTTTTTGTACCCTAGCTAGTGTTTGGGACATGCAATGGACATGCATGTCTAGAAAGCCATGATTGTTATGATGTTCTGGAGTGAATAAGACACTATGGGGTATTTGGTTGCTTAGGCAAAAAGAGATTAAGAGTTTTATTAATAGGAATTAGGTCATGCCTTAGGCCAACCAATTTAGGCCTAAATAGCAAGGAGTTGGGCAAGGCCGACTAGGGGCGCCGAGCGAGGCTAGCAGGCGCGCACCAGGAAAGGATGGCGGGCACGCACCAGGAAAGGCTGGCAAGGGAGAGAAAAGAGAAGGCCAGGCAAGGATGGCAAGGGAGAGCCAGGAAGGACCGGCAGGGGAGTGCCAAACAAGGATGACAAGGGAGTGCCAGGAACGGCTAGCAGGAAAGCGCCAAGCAAGGATGGCAAGGGAGAACCAGATAGGGCTGGCAGGAGAGTGTCGGGAAAGGCTGGCATGGGAACTTTATGTAAGGATGGAAAAGGAATGCTAGGCAGAACTGTCAGGAGAGTGTCATGCAAGGTTGACAAGGGAATGCCAGGTAGGGCTGGTGCGCTAGAGCTGTCTGGGCCATTCTAATGGACATACTATCATCGTAGATTTTTCAATATATACATACATTAGGGAGGTTCATGTTCTTCAAGTTTGGTTTATGCATTCCTAGTAATTGAAGGAGGCTACTAGAACAAAAACGCACATCAGAAAACTCGAAGGGGAACTCACTCGCTCCTTTTTTTTTTTTTAATTTTGTTGTATCTCTCAAAGCAGACATGGTGCAAATCATATTCAAGATGGGAAGACATTTAATTTGACTTTTGTTTTTTGAGCACCACATGGATCAAAATGTTTATGCATCCTCTTCTCCAAGAATCATGGTCCAATGTATTCCAAAACCCAAAAACGTTAGTAAAAACACATGTATTGACATTTATAATGAAGGGCCTTCCATTTGTTTCTTGTTAGTGACAGTGTAAGACTACATCCCACCCAATGCAATGTTCCTTTCTTTCTTAATTGAAAACTCTTACGTAACCTCTTTCTTTCCCTTATCTTAGTTTTTTTTCTAATTAATTATTTCTATAAATTAGTAAGTCTTCACCAGTATTCTCAAATAAAAAACATAATCTTAGTTTTTCATTTAAGTTTCATATTTTAATTGGTAATTTAATTTGAAAGTATTTTCGTATATTTATAATTGGGATAATGACTTCAAAGGGTAATATATTTTTCAATTTGTACACATTTGGTCACTGAATTTTTTTTTCGCCCATATTACCCTCTTCAACTTGTTAAATTGTACACATTCAGTAATTATGACTGGTTACTGCAGGTTAGCTAGTAAAAATGACTTTAATAGGGTAATATATTTCACACTTTGTACACATTAAGTCCTTAATATTTTTGTACACATTTAGTTCTTAATAATTTTTTTGCTGCAAAATAATTCATTTTTGTTGTTGTACTTATTTAGTACTTATGAATGATTTCTTTAGATCATTCTCACGACATCTTACGTGGGACAATCATTAATGAGGTGTTTGGTGCTTTTGATGCTTATGTCCGTCGCATTCTCGACTACTTGGTTGCTTAGGTTATGTATTTTGAACGTGATAACGTCTGCATAAGATCTCCTATTTCAACAATATTTACATCCATGTGTTCGTATTTTAGTCTAATGCAACTCTCGCTTAGATTACTCCCATTAAAAAGTAATATATTTTTACTTGCGATCTTTATATCCATACTTTTTTTGTGAATTCATGTATGGATGTTTTTTTTTTTATAAAATTGTAAGTAAAAATATATTACATTTTAACAGTAGTAATTTTAACGAAAGTTGTAGTAGACTCAAGAAACTAACACGTAGATATAAAGATTGTTAAAATCTAATATCGTAACACAAGACATAAGCCAAACAACAAGACCTACGCAACCAAGCCGTCCAGATTGCGATGGACATTATTGGATTAGGTGTTTAAGCCCATAAACCAAAACTGTAACACGAAGCTTCAACATCTCTGGACCGCCTCCCCGGGCCTACAACTTGTCTGGACCGCTCACAGAACGTTCAGCATGTCTGGACCGCCTGACCGGGCCTATAGCCTGTCTGGACCGTTCTCTGGGCCTTCGGCTTGACTGTTCCACCTCGCAGGCCTTCAATCTATCCGGACCACCCTAGGTCTGTTAGCCTTCAGCACTAAGTAGGATCGCCTCAACCCAACCACACACACATGTCGATATATATACATAACTCATAAGCACATAATCAAACAATAGGCAAGCATAGATCATACAAATCACTAAGTATAGCAACATCCTATCTACCAGGATACCGATCTAACAAATCATAACAACATGGCAACATCCTATCTACCAGGATACCGATCTAACAAATCAGAACAATACAATAGCATGCATAACAGGATGTCAATCCAATGGGCCGACATTGGTGCCTTTGACCCGCAAGTACAATGAGAACAACTCACCTCGAATGCATAAGCTCCTCGAAAGAAATCCCTAGCTGTTGCCCTACCAGTTTCCCGAGCTATCAATACCCATCAACACACCCAATTAGCAATTGGGTTCCATGCCATAGTCTATAATCCATACTTGGGGTAAAATGACCATTTTACCCTTGACCCAACATGCACCAAAACTGAGGCCCAAAACCAAAAGATCCAAAAAGGTCCACTAATGGCCCAATATTCCAAATTGGGCCCAACCCCATATGGGCCTTATCCTAAGCCCATAATTTTACTTATTACAATTCATATTACTTCAAGCACCCCTTGGGACAAACATGGTCAAAGACATAAATCGAAAGTCAAAGTCAACGGTCCAAGTTGACCCAACTCGTTGAGTTTCTCCATCAATCTGCACAGATCAGGAAAAACCAAGTTAACTCATCGAGTTGACCAACCAACTCGCCGAGTTCCCCTATTAGACTAAAAATGTCGGGGCAAACCAAGCCAACTCATCGAGTTTATCCAACAAACTTGCCGAGTTCGCCAGAAACCCATCTCTTAATACATTAAAACTTAATCTATTGGGACATGACTCCAAAACATAGATCTGACTTCCTTGAGCTGGAAAACCACATAAAGTTGCCAACTTTACATTCATCCATGTCTAAATGAAGCTCTCAAGCTTGGAATGGACTTAATAATTGACTTAATGCATGCATGACACCAAAATCCTCACAAAATTTGCACCTTTAAGCTCAAGGGTACCAAAACCAACCCAAATCTGGAAGAACAACCCTTAAAATGACTTTACTCCATCACCATCCCCAAAAAGAGGCCAAAACACAACAAAACCCAAAATAAGGAGATCTAATCAAATATTAAGCAAGGTTAGGACTTGAAACCTGAAACGTGTTGGAAATGGAGCAAAGAACCCAGACCTGAGAGCTCCTACTCGATCCTGCACTTTACATCAAGCCTTTCTCCCTTCAATGTTCTTCAAACATACCAAAGCACACGCACAATGAGCTCACAACACTCTAGGAGGCTCTAAGGCTTCGAGGTTAGGGTTAGGGCCTATGGAGGCTGGAAATGAGGCCAACACCTGATAGGTTTTGAGCATTCTAACACTCCTAAGTGTACATGCAACCCTAAATACCTTGGATCTATGTTTTCTATATTATACATGCAAATATGAATATCCAAGGTATTACCCTATCTAGCATACAATCATTGATACTTGGGTAATCAAATGGATAGAATACATACCTCTTTGATGTACAATGTCTTCATGAAGCTTGAGTACCTAGTGCCCCAAGTGTGACACCTCAAATGGTTCACACAACATCATATGGACTTGGAAAGATTTGAGAGAATTCCACACTTCATGAAAATCGGCTAGCCCTTTCACTCTCACACTTAGTGGCCGATTTTCCCAATGATATGATCTTTATATAGTGTCACAATTAGGGTAAACCCTAATTGTCATGGCTTTCCATTTCCTTGGATCCATGGGTTCAAATACACCATCGAGCATCCATGGAGCATCCTATGGGTTTTAGCCCAACTTGATAATCCATGGAGCATTAGCCCACTATACAAGTATGGATGATTTACACAATCAACCCATATATTTAATTAGTCTCCTTTTGATCACTTAATTAATTCCAAATTAATTCTTGTTCAATACTAATTAAATAACCTTATTAATATATTAGAACTTATAATATATTAACCAACCTTAAGTGTTATTTGTCTCATTTTAGTCTATCCAAGTGCATGATGACATGCAACCCAAATGGACCATGCCGGGTCGGGTCAAGTCTCACCAATTATAGTTATGGACATAGACATTAATCCAACAGTCTCCCACTTGGATAAGTCTAAAACTATTATTGCGTATGACTTCAAGAACCGACTGGCAATCGTAACTCTCAAAAGCTTCTGTCAAACTCTGACCTTGTCGAAGAACTCTGACCTTTGTCAATGACTTTTCCATTAGATAAGGGATCATATATTCCTCCATTCTAGATATCATATGGACTGAGACATGGATTATAAATCATTCTCTCTATCCATTTGTTGTTTCTTGATTTCTGATTCATGATGACTGACTGGTTGAACAAATCAAATCAGTCCTCGCTTGGCCAAACACTCACATGTATCATCATTAAATCATCGAGTGGCCCACAAATATCGCTTTTATCCCGAAGGTAAAAGGAATGGATAAACTTTGACTCATATGGCTTTTTCTACTACTTGTTGTATCATACACAAAGGCACGTTTTATAACATCGAGTTACCGAATGCGTTTTTGTGCAATTAATGTACAACCAACTCATAGTAACAACTCATATGTCTAGGTTTGAAGAATATAAGATATTATCGTCTCATGATCACTCGTGATAAAATCCATGAAGTGATTCCAATGAGTGTGGGTTGAATCTAATACTAAGAACTTATGGGCACTCATGAGTGTTGTAGCACAAATTTGTCCACCAACTTGGACCTCTACAAGCCAACCCATGACAGTCTTGATTCATACCTACTTCCAACATATGACTGACTGTGGATGGTTTGAATAACTTAGTCATTTCGGAAGATTAACCTAGTTTATTCTAGAAGTCACAACATGGAAAATGAAACACAAGAATAATTGAATCTAATATGGTATCAAAAACCTATGAACATAAATAAAACACCTTTTATTTATCACCATATGATTACACATTATTCATTGCATACTGTTTCAGCTATCAACTTTATTCTTGAATTAAAACAATAGTTGTCCCATGCTCCGAGCATGTACACTACGGTTTTCTAAACAATAGCTTTGCCATACACCAAGTATGCACTCTATGTTTGTCTATGATCCTTGCTTTGTGAAATAAACCAATTGACCAAACTTTCAATGATTCTAATTTCACACTCCCGAATTCTTATGGCAAATGCATGAATTCCAAATTCATGCCATTTTACCAAAATCTGTTAGATTCTAAACTTATATGCAATGATTCTCTTGTAATGATTATACACAAAGTCACAAAGACTTGACAACAAACATTACAAAGCATTCCAAAGGAGATCAACTCCTTGGAAACATCCTTCTTGCATTAAGTTTCCTAATCTTACACAGATTTATTGAGCAACTTCCACTAATGGGATCATTTCCACATTCCCCTTTTGACTATCACTTCTTCTGAACAAGAGTTGCCTCTTTTCAGAATATGTCAACATGGTCCTTCCAACAATTAACACTATACTTCCAACTGTCCCTGAGCAACCAATCTTTGGTAAACTTTAGATTGTCCTTGACAATTGCTTAATCGTTTTAGTCATATCCAGTTCTAATCCTTTTCCCTTCTTAATGCCCCATGCATTTGGAAAATTTTAGAAAGGATGAATATAGCACATGTAATCGATCCTATATCCGAAGCATATGGGACACGATTCATGATGTCTCACATAAAGACTAAACAAGTCTTTTGCTATAATATTTCCATTTCAAATTGCCAAGTTCTCCTAATTCAGATTATGAAAAGGGATGCCGTAATGATAATCGAATTTTTGAACGCAAATAATGGACCCATATGTAGAATTTTCTTATGTTGAGCTATTCCAACTTAACATTCATATATATATATATATATATATATATATATATATATATATATATATATATATATATATATATATATATATACTTGACTACATACGATCAAAATCTCAATCTAAGCTTTTAGAATTGAAATGAAGTATAATTTCCTCTCCCTTAGTTATAGCAAAACAACTTTTTCAACCCCTGCAGCCTCAAGAATTGAAACTTTTTTTTTCTATAATTAACATTGCTAACTTGCAATACTTATCATAATTATCATGCTCCTACTAACATGATGATTATTAGCATAACACTTATGCTCCCACTAGCTTTGACATGTACTCAGAAATCAGCTGGACTTCTAGAAAAACAATACTTTACTGACTTTCTTACCAAAGTTCAAATTTCTGATACTAGATTGTTTTGATAAAAATTTATCAATATCATACACCTTATCTTAGATAGCTCACAAGTGTGTCTAAACAATTTTAAGAACTATGAAAAGGGATCGTAATCATAGTATCGATTGTTTAGATCTTTGCCACTTCTCACAAGTCCATGTTAGTGTGCCGGTTAACCACACACGCTCCACTAACGACTTTGAGAATGAAACTATCACAATTGCTATCTAGCTAAAAGCTACTTAGTAAAAGTGTTTCCTCACCATCATTTTCATGAATCGGAGAGAAACCTTATGACACTTAGATTTATTGGTGTATGTGTTCTTATCCATGTGAATTGTCAAAACCATAGTCACAAGACAAGGATAATGACAAATCCAAACTCGTATGGACTGAACTCAATTTTAATTTCTTGCCACCTGGCAGCTCAAGGCCCTGCCATTGCTTCCAAGTTGTTGTGCAACCAATTGAGAACTCTAAGAACTCATATGCAAAGCCAACTTTAATTGGAACGGGCACAGAGTATGTCAACACGATGGGTTATAAACCTCAAGTTGTGTGCTAGTGAAGAACTTCAGGTTTTATTCTTGATTAGTTCTTGAGACTTTCAAGACCTTAAAGACTCCCACTGTCCTCTTGACATATAAGACTCTCTTTTCAAATATTCAAGAGATAGTGTGGATTCTAATCAAGACAAACACTTCACACAATTGGCCTTAGTTGGTCTTTGTTTTATTCAAAACATCACAACTTACCAATTTCAAATGTACAAGAGTAGAAAACTTTTACTCTTACATTTGACATTTGTTTTAAACCTTCTCTAAGACATGTCACTCAAGTTACAATCTTGGAGTATGACTCTAAGACTTGTATTGGAACGAAGTATGATTCAACTTCTTGATTTAACCATTTCAACAATTCAAGATTTCTCTTCTTAGTCATAAGATTGCACTAAGATTTCCCTAGAGAACCAATTGTGCTATGGTTTCTTAATCATTAAGATGATCACAAAAAATGATACTAAAGTACTCTCCCATCTTTTCAGATTTGAGAAAGTTTTATCCTTCTGCCTACGTTGATTCTTCTTATTCGCTCTGCCATACATTGGAACATTTTCCAATGTCTCAGAATTACACTTAAGCTTGTAAGTATAACCATATTTATTGAGCTTTAGTAAATTATGACAAATAGTCTTATCGATCTTTTGTGGTTGACTTGACCAGTGCACAAGAATGTGTACTCGATCCCTTAGTCCTTCACTTGACTCACATATACATGTGAACAAGGAACTAGTCTTAATTTTTCCAAAGATGAAAAATTCTCATTCATCATGCAATACAACTTGCATGATTCCAAGTTTCGGTCCAATTGAAACTTGGGTTATGAGGATCTTTCCTTTTTTGGTAAATTTAGACATTACCACAAATGAAAGAATCAATTTCATATTTCCACTCTTGCTGTTAATGGAATCATATAAGCAACAATTTTCTTTCCTCAAATGCCATTGTAAGGATATTTTAAAATAAATAAAATCATCATTTTTCCTTTTATTTTAAAAACTTTGGGGAAAAACTATCCTTACAATGCAAAAGAGCATGAAAACTATGTTGTTATCTATTCCTAAACAATATATCATAACTCCTAAGAAGTAGCTCAAGAATCCGATCTTCAAACTATGTGATATAAATCCATCTATGCTATCAGA
The DNA here is from genome assembly GCF_002870075.4 of Lactuca sativa. Taxonomy (NCBI): domain Eukaryota; kingdom Viridiplantae; phylum Streptophyta; class Magnoliopsida; order Asterales; family Asteraceae; genus Lactuca; species Lactuca sativa. Next base: position 112,317,761 of record NC_056623.2, read on the forward strand.
TTCAACATATTCTTTCTTTAAGTTTCTTCACCTTTTCTTTGATTCTTACAAACATCAACATGTGACCCAGTCACATCATTTATCAAGAATCTCAGTATGGAAACTTAGTAGAGTTAGATAGTGGACTTTACCTAAAGTAGGGTCAAACTTATTGACTTTAACATCCTTAGGTAAAAATTGCAACTTCGCAACTAATGCCCCTTCCTTTGACAATATAAACATATGGTCCCTTTAGTAATGGTATCGGTACTATCACAGACTTAGTTTTTCTCTTTACCATTTGGTCAACCGAGTTGACTACAGCCGATCCCTTTTCATTGGAAAGAGAACGCTTTTTCTGGATTTCCAGTGTCTTTATTGTCAATGTCCATAAAGTTTTAGGATGTTGATCTTAGCAAATAGATAAGATCATTAAGGGTCTTGTCATAGTCTGTTTCATAGGAGTCCCAAAGGAACTCACTATGTGACTTAGAAAGTGATTGAACCACCAACTTTCTCAAGACTTTGACACCCAACTCTCCCGGCTTGTCAGTATGTGACTTCATCTCCAAGATGTAAACACACCTAGACCTTGCCTTGACAATAGGGCTTAAGTGACCTTAAAATTGTGGGATAGGGAGAATAATTGGAGGAGGTGGAGGAAGTGAACTTCCAAGAGATTTGGGAGGATCATAGATGTCTGAACTAGACATCTTTTGGGAGACATTCAAGATAGTTGATTAAAAGTCCTTAATATAACACCCAATATGAGATATTAAGGCTAGGACCCTACAAATTATTTTATAACTCGGAAGAGGGATGCCATAATCCAAGCTATAAAATATTTGAAGATAGGTGAATGACGATTCACCAATTTCCACCAAGATAAACGAAATGTATTATCAGGTTTTAATTGGTTTTGGAACTCCTAGATTCTTTTGAGATTCATTGAATTGTTCAATGGCATGTTTCAATCTCGAGTGTGCCCTTCAGGTTTTGTGACTGGGATGCCGAGGATCACAAAACAAGGTGTGAAGTAACCATGCAAATATACTTGGTACCCTTAATATTTACCCCTTAATCGATGTGCCAGTTAACCACACACGCTCCACCAATACTATGATAAATATTAAGTTACCCATTGCCTACCTTGTTAAGTCCAGGTTAGTGTGCCGGTTAACCACACACACTCCACTAACGACTTAAGCAAAGTGCAAAGTGTAATTTCATGGGTTAACACCAAATTCACATTTTCCTAAGTAACTAAGATTAGGTATTAATAAGAGTTTAGCTAATTAGTATTTATCATTAATACTTTTAATGAAGGGAGAATTCTGGTCCTTGTCCTACCCGTTCGACTAACGACCCTCCACCGGTCAAGGAAGCGGTGGGTGAGAGTGGACACCCATTAAACTGTCATTTTATAGGCAGTAACCTTATACCCCTCTTATAGATCGGCTTCGTGAATGAGGCCTACTAACGGTAAGACTGACTTTACTCTTATACATATATATAAATATTATTAACTTATAATATTATAATGTATAAGGGTTGAATTTTAACTTTTAAAATTCTAAGGGCTAACTTGGAATTAAAGTATTCATAAGTGAAAACTTTTCAAATTCCAAAACTTGAGGGCAAGTTTTGAAACTATTCAAAACTAATTAATTCCATAACTTATGTGTTTAAAGTAGTTTTAATTAAAAACTCTTCAAGTTCCATAACTTGAGGACAAGTTATGGAAGACTTTAAACTAATAAAAGAATATAACTTTTCTTTATTTTGTAACTTATGAAATTAATTAAGGTTACACATTTTATTACTTAATGAAGTGACTCTTGAACCTCCATAACTTAAGGACAAGACTATTCATTTTTTGTAACCATTGCCAACTTTTATGAGTTTTATGAAACTTAAATATGACTTTTCATATAACTTGAGGACAAGTTACACAAACACATTTTAGAATCATTTCTTAGATTAGAATGGATTGAAAACACATAATCAAGTAACTTATCTATTAATCTAAGCAACTCATATGAACAAAGATAATTGGAATCAAACTTTTTCATGTAATTAACATAACACTTAAACTAATTCAAAACATGAATCTATTGACAATTATCTTTGAAATTGGATTAGTATGAACATTACCACATTAAAAATAAGTTTATAAGTTCAAAAACAGCTTATGTTAATGTTCCTAGTCCATTTCTAGCCAAAAAAATCAAAAATATGCTGTCTGGGGCTCCTACTCGTCGAGTGTATGAACCTACTGGACAAGTAGGATGATTTTCTTCATGGAATCGGAGAGTTCACCAGTGGACTCGGCGTGTCCAGTGCCCAGAAAGCCAGAAAATCGAGTTTTTCATCATTTTTCAGCAATTTGCATCAAGTATAATTGAAAACAAGCCTAGGCTCTGATACCACTGATGGGTTTTGAGCATTCTAACACTCCTAAGTGTACATGCAACCCTAAATACCTTGGATCTATGTTTTCTCTATTATACATGCAAATATGAATATCCAAGGTATTACCCTATCTAGCATACAATCATTGATACTTGGGTAATCAAATGGATAGAATACATACCTTTTTGATGTAGAATGTCTTCATGAAGCTTGAGTGCCTAGTGCCCCAAGTGTGACACCTCAAATGGTTCACACAACATCATATGCACTTGGAAAGACTTGAGAGAATTCCACACTTCATGAAAATCAGCTAGCCCTTTCACTCTCACACTTAGTGGCCAATTGTCACACCCCGAAAACCAAAGGCGGAAACGTTTCCGGGGTTGACTCCGCGTTGAGTATCAAATCCAATGCACATAGTAATCACAGTAAACAACCATTACATTACATATATTTGAAAGTTTACATTTGTTTCAAAAGTAAATTGTACAACTGTTATACATATATCATATGAACAAAAGTAGAGACGAGTCTTCTGCGCACTCCGTCTTCACCAAAAGATATTGCCGTGTACCTGTCTAATGTGGACCTGAGAATACAAGCGGGTTGAAAATCAGCATAAAGCTGGTGAGTTCATAAGATGTTGGTTTTCTGAAAAATGTACCGGTTTCCTTTAGTTTTCTGAAAGGTTTGTTATCCAAGAAAATCCCATATTTTCTTATGTAAAACAATTTAGTTATCTTTCATTACAATTCAATTACGCGTTATATGTTACCCCAGGAAAATCCCATATTTTCCTAAATACAAGACCGATTTAATATCACATAGTATAGTTTAATACACAAAACTATATATTGAGAATCTTGGGATTTCTATCCCGAATTAGATATAAAATACTTTAATATACGTGAACTGTAGATAGAAAGTAGTTTGAAAACCTTGGGATTAACATCCCGTACTACATATAAATTTAATACCATGGGATTATCATCCCGAACTAGATACAAGATAGTTTGATAAAACCATGGGATTACTATCCCGAACTAGATATAAGATAGTTGATAAAACCATAGGATCACTATCCCGAACTAGATATAGATTCTAACCATAGGAATAACATCCTGCAATAGGTATGAGACTTATAGACTAAAAACCATGGGATTACCATCCCGCACTAGATATATATCTCCAAAACCAAAGCCCTGAATAAACTTATATTAATACATATTGTGAGTCGGGTAACCATGCTGATACAACAACGAGACCTCCTTGACGCTTGTTAGACGTTGGACGATATCCAGAATTTGTCACCCCAGGCGTGCCCGCCTAACTGTAGCTAGCAGTTAAGGTGTGGGATTGTCAGTCCCGAATAGATCTATTCACAAATTCCTCGCTCTCCCTCCAGGAGACTCTGGTTACACTTCCGGGGAGGATTTACTGGTCATCCATAAAGGGTGGTGACGAACTCACATGCTAGTACTAAACTATTCACAGGGTTCTCATACGATATCAAACATATATGAAAGATTATGAAACATAATATAGTAAATACAGATACATACAATGAAACTATCTGGCAATACATTCAAATGATGCGGGGATAAACTGACTCAGACATAGTTTATCTAATAACTTTATACACATATCAGTACATGATTTAACGAAAACTAAGGAACCCCAAATTATTCCCATAATAATTTGATTACTTTGGTTATTTCCTTAACTAAAATTCATCTAGTTGTAGTTGATAAATCATCCCTTATGCTCAGCATAATACATAAAGGGGTAAAAGTATTTATAAGTTTGCCAGATATTATTTGAAATACATCAAGTTATGTTTTGAAAACATTTATAGTTTGCTTGTATCCCCCCCCCCCTGAAAACATTGAAAAAAAACACGGAAAAAGCATAGGGGGTATGAACTCACAGTTTAACGTAGGGTTTGAGTGTTAACGGATGCCCTGAACGCCACTGGTCCCTATTAATCATGTGATGACACATATTTGAGTTAGAACTAAGGTGTTTCATGTTTAAATATGATGGGTAAAACACAATTAGGGTTTGGAACTACTAAGAATAAGTATCACATAATCCAAGATAATGATCTATGCAAGTTTAGGGCCAAATATGGGCATTTGAGTAAGTGTATGGCCTTAGAAGTGAGTGTGCGGCCAGAAAGGTGTGTGAGGCTGCACACATGTGTGTGCGGCTGTACAGAGTGTGTGTGCGGCCGTACACAGGAGTGTGCGGCCGTACACTCCTCTTGTGAGTCCATATGAAGTGTTTGCTCTTCTCTAAGGAGATTTGAATGTGTGCTGCCCCCTCATGAAGGTGTGCGGCCATACACCTTCAAGGGACCATGAATATGATGAACATGATGAGTTTTAAGGCTTGGGATTCAAGTGTTTACCACTGATTAGCTTGAAGATGAACTAGATCACAAATATGAGGCCTTCAAGGTGTTCTTGGTTGAAGATTTTAGAGAGAGAAAGTAGAGAGAGGGTAAGAAGCAACCAAATGAATGAATGAAGAGGGTATCCATTCATATATCGGTTTGGGTGTGAGGCTAGAGGGTGTGCGGCCGCACACATGGGTGTGTGACCGTACACACAAGAGTGTGGCCGCACACACCTCTTTTGGTGTGTTTGATCCGATTTTATGATGCAAAATACTTTCCAACTCCTCCAAAGACCCATACCTAGACTATATTATGTCCAAAACACGCATATGGAACCACAAGATTTACAAAGGATGATGAATTCAAGATTTAAAGCCAATACGCGGACCAATTACATAGGATGAAAGTTTCGGGTTGTCACACCAATTTTCCCAATGATATGATCTTTATATAGTGTCACAATTAGGGTAAACAATAATTGTCATGGCTTTCCATTTCCTTGGATCCATGGGTTCAAATACACCATGGAGCATCCATGGAGCATCCTATGGGTTTTAGCCCAACTTGATAATCCATGGAGCATTAGCCCACTATACAAGTATGGATGATTTAGACAATCAACCCATATATTTAATTAGTCTCCTTTTGATCACTTAATTAACTCCAAATTAATTCTTGATCAACACTAATTAAATAACCTTATTAATATATTAGAACTTATAATATATTAACCAACCTTAAGTGTTATTTCTCTCATTTTAGTCTATCCAAGTGCATGATGTCATGCAACCCTAATGGACCATGCCGGGTCGGGTCAAGTCTCACCAATTATAGTTATGGACTTAGACATTAATCCAACAACACCTAGGACTTAAGGTGTTTAAATAGGGTGCAACACCCTAAAATTAGAGTTTCCTTTTGAGTGGCGAAATCACCAAGTTGAGGCTCGTCAAGTCGTCGAGTTGCCTCATTAAACTTCACGGTCAAGCCAACTTCCACTCGCCAAGTTGAGGCTCGTCAACTCGTCCAGTAGACCCATTGAACCCCATGATTCTTCATCTTCAACTCGCCGAGTTGGCTCCTCCAACTCGCCGAGTTCAACTTGAAATTGGCATAATTCCACAATTAACCATCTAGACTCCGGGTGTTACACTTATAGTGATAAGTTATGAAAGGATTTGAACACACACATACATGCTATCCAATGAAGGTGTATAAGCATAAGAAGTCTAGTTTGAGACTTTCCGGAGCATCACATAATATAAATTTGTACTTCATTAAGAAAGTCAAGAGTATTGATTTCTAAAAGTCTAGTTGATTTCTGGGTACATGTCAAAGCTAGTGGGAGCATAACTGTTATGCTAGTATTGCATGTTGACAATACTCTTCGTTGGGAACAAAATTTTTCAATTTGCAAATTGCACATTTTAGGACCTGTTTTGCTCCAAAAGACTTAAAGGAGAGGGTACTTATACTTCGTTTTGAATCTACAGGATTAAATTGTATAGTTCAATAGAACTTAGTCATAAACATATGTGAATATCATGTTGAAATGGTTCAACATAGGAAATTCCATACAAGAAAATATTATAGCAAGTGATTGAACAAATATCGGATATAATGAATCAAGTCCCATATGCTTCAGATATCGGATCGATTACATATGCTATAATATTCACTTATTCCGATTTTTCCAAATGCCTTAAGCATTGAGAGGAAAAGGATTGGAAGTGTGACTAGATTTGTTAAACAACTATCAAGAACATTCTAAAGTTTACTGAAGATTTGTTGCTTTTGGACAATTGTAAGTACGGTATTAATTTGGATGGACCATAGTGACATGATTCTGGATTGAGATGATTCTTAATCAGAATTGACAGTCATATGGAAATATGGAAATGTTTCCATAATGGGAGATACTTGAAAAGTCTACATGTGAGTTGGAAACTTTAATGCAAGAGAAGTGTTCAAGGTGTGTACCTTGAATTTGAACCTTGATTATCATGGAGTTGTTTCTAGTAACAAAGTTCCAATGAAACATTATGTAATATCGTTGGCTCAGTTTTTGTGACTTTGAAGCCTCGACATCACTAAATGTCAATGCATGTAAGCATGGAATTCCAATACATTTTAGACAGTGACAAGAATTTAGAATATGAAATGAGCATCATTGGAATAGTGGCTAGTCGATCTATTTACAGAAGGAAGGACCATAGAGAGACATAGTATGCATGTTCATAACATGGCGTGACTGATGTTATTTAATTCAAGTGGTTAGTTGATTACATGAAACATTCAATATTGAGTAAACTCATAATTATTATGATGATTAAATGATAGAGATTTATTTATTTTCAATTGGTTTGAAACCTTAGTTAATTAGTTTATCATTTTCTTTCACTTTGCATGTTTTACTTCCTGAATAATTTGTTTATTCGAGTTCTACAGTCGCTCATACTCTTTGAAGTAAGTAGTGAATTAAGACTGTCATGAATTGGATTGTAGATTGTCGACATAGCAATATAATTGATGCAATATTCATGAGTACTTAGAAATGGAGATCTATGTATTGGATAAACCCATGCTCAGAGAATTACTTCATGGAGTTTATCACGAGTAATTCTAAGATGATAATATTATATGATCTTGAAACGGAGATATATGAGTTGTAATTTACTAGTCAATTGTACATTGGTAATACGTAAACACATTAGTAACTTGATGCTATAAAACGTATTGTCATGCATGATTTGAGGAGTAAAAGATGCAAGCATATGAGTCAAAGTTTATCCGTTCCTTTTGCCCTAATGGGAAAAACGATATCTTGGGGCCCCACGGTGATTTGGTGTTGACTTATAGTGTTGGGCCCAGCCAAAAGTAAATTGATGTGTTCAATTGGAAGTTCTATGTCATTAAAAATCGAAAATCGAGAAACAAAGTCTTGGACAATGAGATTGATTTTATTCCATGTCTAGTGTTCGAATGATATATTATAGAAAGGAGGATTACATGATCACTTATCTTAGGACACGTATTGGGTTAGAGTTCGACTACGGCTTTTGGAAGCTACAATTTGTTGACCGATCCAGAAGTTATATTGGCAATTATAGTTATAGACTTATCAAAGTGAGAGGCTGTTGGATTAGGTGTCTAAGCCCATAACTAAAATCGATATATACTTGAATTGATAGTAGCACAATCCTTTTGGGTTGCCATCAAACCTAGCAATTGGACAAGATGATTTTTAGAGAGAGAGAGAGAGAGAAATTAATTTATTATGAGAATAATAAATTAAATAAATGGTTTATTAATGTGTTACGAAAATAATATATTAATTAGAAATCATATTATTTGATTAATAACTGATCATAAATTAATTGGAATTAATTTTGAGATTAACTGGATTAATTAAATGTAGAAGGAATGTTTGGTTATCTATTGATTGTTGAGAAATGAATGTTCTAGAACCTCATGGAATGAGGTGGACGAAAATCTCTAGGGCAAGCCTAACAGATTTCGTCCAAGGCCCCTTGGATAAGGGGATTGGGCTGCTTGGTTACCAAGAAAAGGAATCTAGGGGTTATCGCTTAAACCCTACCTTTGGCACCAAGTTTCATCAACTATATAAGGAACCTTCTTGACATTGTTTTCATCTATTCCTTCCCTCCACAAGCCTTGGATGAAAAATTGCTTCTCCCCTCCCCCCCCTCTCTCTCTCTCTCTCTCTCTCTCTCTCTCTCTCCTTTAAGTCATCTTCTTGCTAGCTTCGGTGTGATTCAATTAGAGGCACGACACTTATGGTTCTTGCTTCCAAGAGATCTACAAAGAGAAATTCTAGTTGTTGCTATAAAAACTAAAAGGTATGTAATCCTTTATTTTTTGAAAATATCCTAGGGTTTCTAGGTTTCTTTATGATGTTCTTAGTTATAGGTTCAATAGATAAAACATAGATCATATTTAGGTTGCATGCAAACTTGAGGGTTTTATTTTTTTTGTTTACCTAAATCCTATGAGACATAAGCATGAATAGCTCCAAACACCTCATCAATGATTGTCCCACGTAAGATGTCGTGATAAAAACCTAAAGAAATCATTCATAAGTACTGAATGAGTACAAAAACAAAAGGACTTATTTTGAAACAAAAAATATTAAGGAGTAAATGTGTACAAAAATATAAGGACTAAATTTATACAAAATGAGAAATATAGCTAACCTGGGGTAACCGGTCATAAGGACTATGTATTATTTAACAAGTTGAAGGGATAAATGCGGACGGAAAAAAAACTCAATGACAAATGTGTACAAATTAAAAAATCTATTACCTTTTTAAGTCATTACCCCTTTATAATTTTATATTTACTTTAGTAGCATATAAACTTTAAAAAACAAATAAACATTTTTCTTGCAGATTACAAATGGTTGTTTTATCTACTCTTTTACAGATCCGATCTGCTGCATACACATTTTACCTCTTGAAAACAAACATCACAAGGTATGTTTTTGGAATCAATTTTTTTAAAATCAATCAAAATTAGACACTCAGACATAAATGTCATATTTTGTAGGTTGTATGTTCAATTAAATGTCTCGATCAATATATTATTGGCTAAATATTGAATAAGCTCCAAGTCATCTTGTTCTCCATTTCACCATATCAAATTCTTCTATGATTTTCTATATCTAGGGTTTATTATTTGAATTTCAATCCAAAATGTGTGAGTTATTTGTTAATTCCTTCAATTTTGAAGTCTACTTTATGTTACATCGTTCTACTTTTTATCATCTAGGAAAGCTTGTGGTAGGGAGTGCAATATCTATGTTGTGATGATCCATAGTCTTTCTATTAGATGTTTGATCAAATACAAGGATTTTTAATTTAATCGTTTTATTTGTGCTATTAGTTTCTCCATCTAATGAAATATTGTAAAGGTCTTTATGTGTCGTAAAGAGGTGGGTAAGACCCTTAAAGTAGAGAGAGAGAATGCCTTTTTCTATTTTTTTAAAATTTAAATAAGTATTAAAAAACAAAGCTAAATGAAAAGATATAATAGTCTTTCAAATGTGGGAATAACCAAAACTATGATTTTGAGCCATTCAAGTCTAAACTTTTTTAGACCAAAACCACAAAAATAGATGACAAACATATGAACCATTCTTGTCATTTTTGCAATTTTGTCTTAAATTAAAGAAAACATAAAAAAAATAAAAAAAAAACTGCGAATTGCGATAAAAAGAAAAAGACAAAATTTCACAAATGGTCTTTGTAGGTTTCAAGAAGCGACACTTTCAGGATATCATTGTAAAGTGTTATATTGGCAGTCCTTCTGGTTTGAAAACCAAGCACACTTAGTCATTTTGGCTAACTCTGTTAAAAATAGGTGTTAAATATATTTCAAATTACCTATTTACCCCTCTATTATTATTTACACTTACCAAAAAACCCTACCCATTTATTCAATTTCATTACTCTCCTCAATCTTAAAACCCACTGTCTCTTCTCTCTATAACATGTCTCTTGTCTCTATAACATCATCGACCTAGATCCAAATCAAATCCACTCACCATCGTCTGCGTACCACCCTCATCGATGGAAGTAAATATGGTATATCTGCCACCACTAAAACCTCTCTCTTCTTCGATGCTACAACTATTGCTTCACCAACTTCTTCTGGTGCTGCATCAACGACCACCAACATCGTCTCCACCCATCCCTCTTCCTTTCGTGAGGTATTGACAACCATCTTCCTTGTCATCAGCCCCTTCAATTTCCTATGGATTTGCATCTCCGATCAACCCCCACATAGTCTACCTATAGCCAAATATAACCCAACCCCCAAACTGTCTATCTTATATACTATTTTGAACCTATATCCAAGTGCCAATGGATTGGTCAAACAAACCACCCTTACATCATGCACCTCACAGTCTAGTTGCTCCTACCATTGATTTTCATACACATACCATGGTCTACTGAATTAAGAGATGACAATATGGTAACTTCTTGATGTTTATTCAAATGATGTCATGAAGAAACGAATGTAGATGGTGGGATTAACATTGTATAGAGAAATTTTGTCTATTGGAATGTGATGGGATTAGGGATATTGAGCCATTGTATGCTCTTGTCCAAATTCATCCCTACTTCCAAAGCATGTGATTGCTTTGTTCTTAATCCAAACTAAATTCCTAATATGTTTTAGGAGCGTGTATACGCCATGAAGTTCTATGAGTTGCTCATAAAAATTTCTTGCATTTTTACAATCACATTGCTTCTTCAAGATCTTACATTTTGTTTCCTACACACAATATGTTCCAGATGTCAATATTAGAGTTTTCTTGGTATCAAAAACATATGATTAAATTGGCATTGTGCAGATGAATATACACATCTATAAAAAATGGTCAATGAATGTACACTACTACAAAAAAGCTTATAGGACCCGAATCTTTCATTTAAATAACCTGGTTTTGAACCAGGTCCTAAAGCCAGCGAGACCTATGTGAAAAAAGGAATAGAAACCGGTTATTCATAAAACCGGGACATATAAGAGGAACATGACGCCTAATACTTGATCATATATGCAGAATAGGACACGGTCCAACTATACAAAACGAGTCATATATGTCTAAAAGAGCCCGGTTCCAATCCCCAAACCGGGTCATATAAAGATTAAATATGGTTCGGTTCCATTCAAATAACCGGGTCTTTTTTCAGCCTTCCAAAAACCAACTACAATCACAAAAGCATGGTTATAAGAATTAAATTGGTGACAACTTTATTCAAATAACCGTAATTTAAAGAAAACAATGCATAAAAAACACAAACTGATACTTCCACCCAAAGCAAACATTCAAAACAAAACAAAAATTATGCATTGATGAACAAATTATATTAATATAAACATGTTAAATAACCAATCATTATAGTCATCGATAAAAACATGCTTAAGTGCTGCTAAAAACTCCTTGATTTGGTCATTTCCTACTACATAAAACTTACATAAATAAATTCAAAAATAAAATTGTTTTATCAGGTGTATAATCAAGTATTGCGGCTATCCTCCAACCTCACTAAAAAACAAAACACAACAACTATCCTTCATCCCCACTGAAAAAAAATAAACACAACAAATAATTAGTTTTTTGTCTAGCATTTTAAAAGAGTTGAATTTAGCAAACAATCATCAATCTAAAAGTAGGATGTTATAAAGATTAACAACTAACCTTATATGAACTTTTAGACAACCACATCATTCATAAAATTTTTCAGAAATTCTCTGGCCCATGTAGCAACAGTTGTAACCAACGCCTTTTTGTCAAATGCAGTTTTTTCATTTCAAAGGGTACTAAACTATATGAAAATAAACTTAAAACTACTAAATAACGAAACAATTTGTCTCTTGCTATAAAAGAAAAGATTTTTTTAAAGAAGTACTTACTCTACTCGGAAATCCATGTTTTATGTTCAACACAAAATCAAAGATCCAATTCATTACATCATGCCCACTCAGCTCACATTCCAATACACTAGCTTGGTTGCACTAAATTTGTGATAGAAGGTAAACATAAATCACAAAAGAAACTACATCTAACTAGTGGATAAGTAATAAGATAAATTACCTCAGTGAGCTTCCATACAATTGGAATTGATGTGTTCTTTTCATACCTCTCTAAAGCCCTAAAAATAAACAAGCAGCAAAGTTGTATTCAAACTTATAGAAAGAATGTTATTTTCATGTCATATTAAGAAATTTCTTACTTTTCCAAAAGTTTGAGCAGGTAGTAGTTGTCAACCGGATTTTTCATAGGCTTCATCAGAGAATCCAAAATGTATACAGTATGATTTGAAGGGCAAATCACCAAGAGGACCCAATGCGTACTAGTAAGGTCTCGAAATTTTAGTATAAAAACACAAAAAAAAAAAAACAAATAACTATTAATATAGATAGCAACGTATGATACTTTTGCAGGTATGGTGCGATAAGAAACGATTTTCCATGATGAAGTTGCATCGCATCAATGAGATAATTGACGACATCAATCGGAGTTTCCTGAAAGGCTTTAACAAGAATCTTATATGGGTTTAGGAAAGCACACTTTCCCATACGTTTCTGAAGCATTAAGTGTAGAAGGCTACAAACAATATTACAAAAAATTTACAATCAAGCCATATCTTATAAGCAGCCTAAAAAAAATATCATGGAAACAAATAATAGTAAAATTTGAATGCACTTACATTTGCCATGTTGTTATGATGTACAAATTAGTTGAAATTTTACGGTGTTACAAGTTGGTATCAGAGCCTTGGTTTGAGGGATTCTGGTACACCTTCGGGCGTAACTAAACTCAAACTAAGGATTTGAGAGATATTTTTCAAAAAGTGAAACAAAGTTTTCTAAAAGAGTAAAAGAATTTGAAAAGAGTAGAGCAGAGCCGTGTGTACGATCAGCCAGCGCCCGAACGGTGATTTCCCAAAATACCCTTATGTTATATGTTATGAGATGATATGATATGTTTTACATGCTAGAGCAGGCTAGGTATTCTATTAGGATGAGAGTGGCCTGATTTGTGATGCCTTAGCCTAGGGGTTACTGCTAGGAGATGCTTGAGAGGAGGTAGATAGCAGCGATAGGATTATGAGAGGTCTGTTGGAGAGTAGACTATGCTTAGTGAGAGTAGAGTACTTGGAATCTGGGATCCTTGTAGGAGGACTTGGGGTGTATACTGATGCAGTGTGGACAATAGTATTGGGCCCGTACTACTGAAGACACTGGAGCAGTGCACAATCCAAGTAAGAATCCATGGAGCATCAGAGATCAAGTAGGGTAGATTTATCGAGTGCGAGTATACTCGAACGAGTCCCTGATATTTTCTTATGTTGTATTTCGAAGACATCATGGTCAGGACACGCCTTACACCAGAGAGTAGTGGTGCTAGTGATGAGGAGATTCGTAGGATCATTCACGAGGAGGTGGCTGCGGCCATCAGGGTAGAGATACCACAGATGTTTGGCTCTATCAAGACCACGTTGATAGAGACTTCCAATGAGAGATATGCTGCTCTTTCTAATGTTGCGGTTGCTGCAGCCACTGCAGCTGTAGCTGCGGCTAGACCGCAGGGTGGTGATGCGTTGCTGTTCCGGGAGTTCAGCAACACAAAACCACCAGAGTTTGATGGGACGCAAGATCCGATTGCGGAGATGAGGTGGATTTTCGGACATTGAGGGGTGTTTCTTCACATGCTCATGTCCAGAGCATTTGAGGGTTCGGTTTGCACTAAACCAGCTTCGCTTGGGAGCGAAGGACTGGTGGAAGTTTGTGATGGCGCACTATTCGCCTGCTAAGCTTGCTGCGGTGACCTGGGAGAAGTTCACTGCTATGTTCCGTGATGAGTACGTTCCCCCAGTGGAAAGGGAGCGTTTGGCATAGGAGTTTCTGACCCTTAAGCAGGGTACTGAGTGTGTTAAAGTGATCACCAGGATGTTCCACGAGAGGGCGATGTTCTGCCCGGAGCACGTGTCTTCCAAACAGGCACGTATGAGTCGGTATCTGAGTATTTTGAGGAGGGATATATGGGAGTTCGTGGCGAACTCCTCGTACCGGACATTTGTCGAGCTTCATGTAAATGCTCGGAAGAGGGAGATAGAGCTGGAGACTCAGGCCAGGGAGGAGGCGGAGTCTCAAGGGAGGGATCAGCGACCGACACAATCCCAGCCGACAGCCAAGCGGACTAAGCCCACCGATTCTAGATCAGGGAGCCAGAAGAGCCGCACTTGTGGCAAGTGCGGCAAGGTTCATGATGGGGTTTGCAGAGCGGGGTCTTGCTACAAGTGTGGCAAGGAGGGGCATATGGCCACGGATTGCCCCAAGGGGTTCACAATCTGTTTCCACTGCAAACCAGACCGGATACCGGAAGGCAGAGTGTCCGTAGCTGCGGGGGTCAGCGCAGGGAGCATCTCAGGGATCTACCCCTACTGCTATTAGAGCTACAGAGAGTCGGCCGATGAAGGTCGAGGCACGGCAGGCATGAGGGAGAGCCTTCCAGTTAACCGCGGAGGAGGTCTGTTGGAATAGTGTCTAAGGCTGCAACTATATTAGGCAAGTATTTGACCCGATTGTGCATGGTCCTTTTGGGTTGCCTTCACCATAGCAACTTGATAGGATGATTTATTATGAGAGAATAAATATTATTAATATATTATGAGAATAATATAAAGAATAATAATATTGTTATTTGATTAATATAAGTCATAGAATTAATTAGAATTAATTTGGTGACTTAAAGAGATTAATTAAATAAGATGGTATAAACTGTCAATTGTTTGATAGTTACACTTTAGACTGTAAATCCTTAAGAGACAAGGGTTGGACGAATTCTAGAGCTAAGGATAGCTCAAAATCGTCCAAGGCCTATCTATGGTAGGGATTTGGATTGCTTTAAGGAAAGATTATCCAACTAGGGTTTAAGGTGAAACCCATAAGGAGTCTACAAGTATAAATAGACCCCTAGAGCAAAGGGGGTCGGCATCTATTCTAAGGAGAAGAGACCCTGGCCGAATTTCATCCCTCTCCTCTCTCTCAAATCATCCTCCTTGCTAGTTGGTGTTTGTAAACCATTAGAGGGTCCAAGACAACAAGATCAAACAAGAGATTCAAAGGTAAACTTCTAGATCTGGTTTTGTATTGTTCTTACACCTAATTAGTCATTAGAAGTCTTGGATTCAAAGCATGTTTAATTAGAAAGCCTAGATCCGAGCATTAGGGTTTTGCATGCGCACTTAGGAAAGTTCTTATGGCTAAAACCCATCAGTGGTATCAGAGCCTAGATTGGTTTCTATTGAATTGATGCATTGGTTGCTTGTTTGATGCTTGCAAAATTCGAATTTTGTGTTTCTGCCTGATGAACTCGGCGAGTAGGCTCGACTCGGCGAGTCCATTGTGGTACTCGGCGAGTCCGAGCGTCTGAAAGAGCTAATTTCGGGATTTCTTGTTGTTTATCTTTTGGATACTTACCTTAATCATGTTAGGTCAATATAAATCCGATTTTATGATATATTTGAGTATATTCTTGACCTAATTGAAGATATTTATCAATTAATAAAATATTAATTTCCTTATGTGATAATTGATTAACTATTTTAATTATATTGGTAAATTGTCTTGCAAGAAATAATTAAATAAATCAAATATGGATAATTATGTGATTAAATGTTGATTTAAATTATTTGTTATTTGATCCCCTATGTTTAAAACTTGCCCTCAAGTTTTGAAATTTATGTTTTGTGATTAAAAGTTTAATTTAGACAATTTAAATTTCAAACCCTAGAATTTTACAAGTTTAAAATTCAACCCTATACTAATATAATATTACAAGATTAATATATATATATATATATATATATATATATATATATATATATATATATATATATATATATATGTAAAATTAAAATGCTAGTCTTATCGTTAGTAGGTCTCATTCACGAAGTCGGTCTATAAGGTGGGTATAAGGTTATTGCCTATAAAATGGCGCTTAATGGGTGTACACTCACACCCACCGCTTGCTTGATCGGTGGAGGGTCGTTAGTCGAACAGGTAGGATAGGGCAACCTCACCTCCTCATTAAAAGTATAATATGAAATACAAAGTAACTACATGTTTTTCAAAAATTCCTAATCCTAGTTACTTTAGGAAAAGTGAATTGATACAATCCCATGAAATTTCACTTTGCACCCTTGCTAAGAAGTTAGTGGAGCGTGTGTGGTTTACCGGCACACTAATTGGTTCTACGCAAAGGTGGCAAATGGTGATTCATTGTTTATCATAGTTCGATGGAGCGTGTGTGGTTTACCGGCACATCGAATAGGTGATTGTTACAATGAAGGCACCAAGTGAATTTGAATGGTAATTCACACCCACTTTGTGATCCTCGGTATCCCAATCACAAAAGAGAGGGGCATATCGAGATTTAAACATGCCATTGAAAAGTTTCAATGAATCTCATCCAAACTTAGGAATTCTCAATACATTTAGAACTTAAAGTTATGTTTTCATGGTGGAGAATTAGTGAATCGTCATTCACTTACCTTCAAATTGTTTGCATGTTAGATTACGGCATCCCTTTTCTAATATGTAAATATCGTTGTTGGATCCTAGCCCTAATTTTCTTATTGGGTGATTATTAGGGATTCAAATTCTAATCTATCTTTGTCCTTTCTATTTGTTGATGTCGAACGCAAACAACGCTGCTGCTAGTTCTTTCACATTGATGAGCCTTTGTCAAAAGGTCACCTTCGATGGAACGAACTTTAGCGAATGGATAAGATACATTCGCACCATTGCTCGCTATGAGGATAAGGAGTATGTCCTCGATGAGAAGCTTGAGAAAATTAACCCTGAAATCGCTACTCCGGCTGAAATGACCGCAATTGAAACTCATGAGCGCGATGCAACGAAGGTACATTGCATCATGATAGCCACTATGAACTCCGAATTCCAAAAGTCCTATGAGGACATGTACCCGTATGAGGTGCTTCAAGACTTATTGGAGAGATACCACCAAAATGCGAGACAAGAGCGTTACGAGATTTTCACTAACATGATTTCCGCAAAGATGGGTCATGGAGAGTCTCTTACCGTGCACCTGCAAAAGATGCAAAGGTATGTCGACCGTCTTCGCAAGTTGAATGTTGACTTTGGGGAAGACTTGGCGATCGACATGGTGCTTCACTCTTTGCCTCCGAGCTATAATCAATTTAGGATGACCTACCACATGAACAAAGAGGAGGTCACCCTAAGCAAACTCCAAGGTCTCTTGAGGGTCGCATGAGAGAAACTTCAAGGACAAGTCTGCTGCACCAACTCCCAATCCGCCCGCTGCTCCTGTCTAGGCTATTGGACAAGGAAAGGGAAAGAAGAGGAAGGCTTCGTCTAAGAACTATCATAAGGTTAAAGCCCGAGATGGTGCCTCTTCTAGTGGGACCAAAGTTGATCCTGCTAAGCCCTGCCCTAACCCAAAGGAGGCATAGTGCCACCACTGCCACAAGATAGGACATTGGAAGAGAAGCTGCCTAGAGTACCTGCAAGCCATCAAGGAAGGAAAGATCAAGCCGTCTTTCGCAGGTATATACACAATTAAATCTAACGATTCATCTCATGCTATTTCTTGGGTTCTTGATACCGGTTGTGGTTACCATATTTGTTCTAATGTGCAGGGACTAAGAAGAAATAGGGATTTGGAGGCTGGAAGAATAAATCTAATCATGGGGAACAGAAGATCGTCGCCTGTCACCAAGATTGGAGTGTATTCTTTAGTGCTTAGGAATGGTTTAAGTTTAGATTTGAACAACTGTTGCTATTCGCCAGAAATGGCTAGAAACATCATTTCATTTCATGGTTTGTTTAGACAAGGTTTTAGATTTTCTTTTAATAATGAGAATGGTTCTATTTTAGCTTATCTAAATGGTGTCTTTTATTTTGAAGCTATACCATGTAATGGACTTTATGAAACTGTTATGAGTGTTGATAACTTAGGAAATGATGTTTTGAATATAGATTCTTCCAATAGTATGGATAAGGCATCCTTGTGGCATTGTCGCCTTGGACATGTCAACAAGAAACGCATAGCCCAACTCCAAAAGGATGGAGTGTTGGAGTCATTCGACCTTAGGGAAGATGACACATGCGAATCTTGTTTGCTTGGAAAGATGACTAAGTCACCCTTCACGTGTGAAAGGGGTGAGGGTCTATTGGACCTAATACATACCGATGTATGTGGACCATTTAGATCAACCACGAATGATGGGAACCGCTTCTATGTGACTTTTACCGATGACTATAGTAGATATGGGTATATCTACTTAATCAAGCAAAAGTCAGAAACTTTTGAAAAGTTCAAAGAGTTCAAGAATGAAGTGGAGAATCAATTGGGCAGGAAAATCAAGATGCTTCGATCCGATCAAGGAGGAGAGTACTTAAGTCTTGAATTCCACAATTATCTCAAGGAGTGTGGAATAGTTTCATAATTGACGCCTCCTAGGACACCGCAGTTGAATGGTGTGGCAGAAAGGCGTAATCGAACTTTAATAGATATGGTTCGCTCTATGATGAGTCGTGCTTCACTACCTATCTCTTTTTGGGGGTATGCCTTAGAGACTGTTTCCCATATCCTTAACCGAGTCCCTACAAAGAAGGTTGCCAAAACACCTCACGAGATGTGGACAGGGAAAGCTCCCTCGTTGGCACATATCAAGGTTTGGGGTTGCGAGGCTTTCGTAAGACGAGATACTCACGACAAGCTCGAACCTCGTAGTGAGCGATGTATTTTCATCGGCTACCCGCAGAAATCCTTTGGATATCTCTTCTATAGACCAAAGGACAATGTTGTCTTCGTTGCGAGGAGAGGAGTTTTCCGAGAGCGAGAACTCATAAGCCAAGGAGACAGTGGGAGGCAAATCGAACTTGAAGAGATTCAAGAGTCGATAGATGAAGGAACCTCTACCCCTGGCACTCAACCTGAGGAGGAAACCCCGGTTGAGCCAATTGACGAGTCCTTACCTCTTAGACGTTCCGAAAGAGTTAGAGTTCAACCCCAGTTTTATGGTTTTCATATTACTACCGAAGGGGACACGTATATTAGTGATGGTACACTAATAAACCTTGATGAACCTAATAGCTATAAGGAAGCCATGGCAGGCCCGGAGTCTGCGAAATGGAAAGAGGCAATGGATAGCGAGATCCAATCCATGTATGATAACCAAGTTTGGAATTTGGTTGATAATGTGCCCGGGCGTAAGACCGTTGGGTGCAAATGGATCTTCAAGAAGAAGACCGACGTGGATGGAAAAGTACACATATATAAAGCACGATTGGTCGCGAAGGGCTTTACTCAAACTCCCGGAGTTGACTATGATGAGACCTTCTCACCAGTTGCGAAGATAAAATCTATTAGAGTGATGCTAGTGATTGCCGCATTTCATGATTATGAGATTTGGCAAATGGATGTCAAGACCGCTTTCCTTAATGGGAAGTTGGTTGAGGATGTTTACATGGCTCAGCCAGAGGGGTTTGTGGATCTGAAGCATCCGAATAGAGTGTGTAAGCTTGAGAAGTCCATTTATGGACTTAAGCAAGCATCTCGCAGTTGGAATCTTTGTTTCGATGAGAAAGTCAAAGAGTTTGGATTTGTACGAAGCGAAGATGAATCGTGTCTATATGTCAAAGCCAGTGGGAGTATAGTAAGCTTCCTCGTTCTATAGGTCGATGACATATTACTCATAGGAAACGACATCCCGACTCTGCAGGAGGTTAAGTCCTGGCTCGGGAAGTGCTTCGCTATGAAGGACCTCGGAGAGGCTTCTTACATTTTTGGAATAAGGATAGTGAGAGAAAGAAGTAAGAGACTAATAGGACTTAGTCAGAACACTTACTTAGATAAAGTACTAAAATGTTTTAGTATGGAAAACTCGAAGAAGGGAGAATTACCAATACAAAGTAATGCCAAGTTGAGTAAGACTCAAAGTCCGAGTACCGAAGCTGAAATAGCAGAAATGAGCCAAGTACCATACGCTTCCGCAGTTGGCTCAATCATGTACGCTATGACTTGTACTCGCCCTGATGTAGCCTTTGCTTTGAGCATGGTTAGCAGATATCAAGGGAATCCTGGCAGAGCCCATTGGATTGTGGTGAAGAATATCCTTAAGTACCTTCGGAGGACGAAGGAATGGTTCTTAGTTCTCGGAGGGAGTGATGACTTGAAGGTGCGAGCGTATATTGACGCCAGCTTTCAGACCGACAGGGACAACTACCGTTCGCAGTCGGGCTGGGTCTTTACCTTGAATGGAGGAGCAGTGACTTGGAAAAGTTCCAAGCAGGAAACCGTAGCTTATTCAACGTGTGAATCAGAGTACATTGCAGTAAGCGAAGCATCACAGGAGGCAATATGGCTGAAGAACTTCATCGGTGATCTTGGAGTTGTACCTGCCATAGAGGAGCCCATGGAGATTTTCTGTGATAATGAAGGAGTGGTTGCCTTGACCAAGGAACCGAGAGATCATGGTAGATGACGACATATCGACATAAAATATCATTTTATCAGACATCGTGTAGAAGAAGGACAACTCGTAGTGAAGAGGATATCATCAGAAGATAACCCAGCAGATCCACTTACGAAGGGACTCAGTAGGGTTAAGAACTTGCAGCATGCTAGGAGTATTGGGCTGAAGGATGATATTCGCATAGATTAGATAGTATTAGAAACGTGTAATAGATAAATGTAATTAACATTTGATGATTAAATAAAGGAGTTTTATTTATGAGTAATGTTACTATCTTATGTTAATTGTTTAACTATTTTTTCACTTTGCATGTTTTGACTTCCAGAATAATTGAATTTATTAAGAATAATCGAATTATTCAAATTGTCCACAATCGTTCATATGTTGGAAGTAGATATGAATGAAGATTGTCGTGAATTGGTGTGTAGATTGTCTAAATGGTATTACACATAGCAAAGGGTTGCTGCAACGTTCATGAGTGCTTATGAACTGGTTTTGAGCATTGGAACAAACCCGTGCTTGCTGGAATCACCTTATGGAATATGATATAAAAGGGTGATCGCAAGACGATAATATCATATAGTCTTAAAACCTAGATATATGGTTTGTTATTTGTTAATTGGTTGTACATTGATAATGCGAAAACGCATCAGTAACTCGGTGTTATAAAACACATTGTTGTGTATAGTTAATGAATAAGTAAATGCATATAAGTCGAAGTTTATCTGTGACTTTTATCCCAAGAGGGTAAAAGCGATATCTCGGCCGCTCGATGATTTGATTTGACTTATGTGCCGGGACCGGTCAGAACTGAATTGATGTGTTCGATTAAGTTCTATGTCGAATAAATCGGAGATCGAGAAACCTAAATGCTTGACTAATCATTCCATAGAATTGTCAGCATCATATCTAACAGAGGACTGTACGATCCCTTATCTAAAGGACAAGATTGATTAGATCAAAGTTTGATAGCGTCTTTAAGAGCTATGATTGCAAATCAGATTGTACTTGTGCATATAGTTACTAGACTTATCCAAGTGGGAGACTGTTGGAATAGTGTCTAAGGCTGCAACTATATTAGGCAAGTATTTGACCCGATTGTGCATGGTCCTTTTGGGTTGCCTTCACCATAGCAACTTGATAGGATGATTTATTATGAGAGAATAAATATTATTAATATATTATGAGAATAATATAAGGAATAATAATATTTTTATTTGATTAATATAAGTCATAGAATTAATTAGAATTAATTTGGTGACTTAAAGAGATTAATTAAATAAGAGGGTATAAACTGTCAATTGTTTGATAGTTACACTTTAGATTGTAAATCCTTAAGAGATAAGGGTTGGATGAATTCTAGAGCTAAGGATAGCTCAAAATCGTCCAAGGCTTATCTATGGTAGGGATTTGGATTGCTTTAAGGAAAGATTATCCAACTAGGGTTTAAGGTGAAACCCTTAAGGAGTCTACAAGTATAAATAGACCCCTAGAGCTAGGGGGGTCGGCATCTCTTCTAAGGAGAAGAGACCCTGACCGAATTTCATCCCTTTCCTCTCTCTCAAATCATCCTCCTTGCTAGTTGGTGTTTGTAAGCCATTAGAGGAGTGACAATTGTGACTCTAGAGCTCCAAGTCAATAAGATCAAACAAGAGATTCAAAGGTAAACTTCTAGATCTGGTTTTGTATTGTTCTTACACCTAATTAGTCATTAGAAGTCTTGGATTCAAAGCATGTTTAATTAGAAAGCCTAGATCCGAGCATTAGGGTTTTGCATGCGCACATAGGAAAGTTCTTATGGCTAAAACCCATCAGACCGCACTACGTCCGATGTTGTGGCTGGTATGTATTTTTTTTCTTATGTTTATTTTGAGTTTATGATGATATGGTTATATTATGATATGCGTAGGTACATTTCTTGTATGTTCTGTGCCTGCTTTGGTGTTATTTGACTCGGGTGCGAGTCGGTCTTTTGTACCTATAGCCTTTAGTCAGCACATCAGTATTAGTCAATAGGCGTTGAGTCGACCTCTGAGAATTTCCATAGCTGACGAGAGAGCGGTGTATGCCACTGAGGTGAGTCGAGGATGTGTACTTGAGATCTTCGACGTTGCGTTTCCTATTGATTTGGTCCTGATTGCGATGGGGGACGTCAGTGTTATCGTGGGCATGGATTGGTTGAGCAGATTCGGAGCGGTTATTGACTACGAGCGACAGCTAGTGACCATACGAGACCCTAGCGGGGGAGTTCTTACGCTGTACGGCGAGGGTACTCGTACTTGTGCAACGTTTTGTTCGGCTGCTAGAGCGAGGCAGAGTCTACGACGGGATGTAGTGGGTTTATAGCTTACGTGATGTACACGAGAGTTAATTCAGAGAGACCAAGGTCAGTCGATGAGGTACCGATAGTGCGCGAGTTCCCGGATGTTTTCCCCGAGAAGTTACCGTGTGTGCTTCCCGAGAGGCAGGTAGAGTTCCGCATTGATTTGATTCCGGGGGCAGCACCTATCGCCAAGGCGCCCTATCGCCTTGCGCCTCCAGAGATGCAGGAGTTATCCTTGCAGCTTCAGGAGCTGCTGGGGAAGGGGTTTATACGGCCGAGCAGCTCGCCGTGGGGAGCTCCGATCCTTTTTGTCAAGAAAAAGGATGGTTCACACCGGATGTGTATTGACTACCGGGAGTTGAACAAGTTGACGGTCAAGAACCGTTACCCCTTACCGAGGATCGACGATTTGTTTGACCGGTTACAGGGAGCGTCTTGGTTCTCCAAGTTCGATTTGAGGTCTGGATATCGTCAGGTGAGAGTGTGAGATGAGGATATTCAGAAGACGACATTCAGGACTCATTATGGGCATTACAAGTTCATGGTGATGCCTTTCGGGCTCACCAATGCACCAGCCGCATTCATGGATCTCATGAACAGAGTGTGTAGGCTGATGTTGGACCGATCGATGATCGTGTTCATTGACGACATATTGGTGTACTCAAAATCCAGGGGGCAGTATGAGGAGCATTTGAGGGAGATCCTCGTAGTTTGGAGATCGGAGAGGCTTTATGCCAAATTCTCCAAGTGCGATTTCTGGTTACGAGAGGTTCAGTTCCTAGGACACCTCGTTAACCAGAATGGGATATTGGTCGATCCGGCCAAGATTGAGGCAGTGATGAGTTGGGAGGTGCCGAGATCCCCCACCGAGATCAGGAGTTTCCTAGGGCTGGACGACTACTATAGGAGATTCATCAGGGATTTCTCCAAGATTGTTGTGCCTCTCACCAGGTTGACCCGGAAGGGTTTTGATTTTGCATGGGGTCCGGAGCAGCAGACCGCATTTGAGACTCTTCGCCAGAGATTATGCAAAGCTTTGGTGCTAGCCCTTCCGGAGCGGATGGAGGATTTTGTGGTGTATTGTGACGCGTCGATATCAGGATTGGGTGTGGTGCTGATGCGGAGAGGGCATGTGATCGCATACGCATCGAGGCAGCTGAAGCCTCATGAGATGAGGTATCCCACCCACGATCTAGAGTTGGGGGCTATAGTGTTTGCCCTCAAGATCTGGTGTCGCTATTTATATGGGGTCCGGTGTACTATATACATAGACCACAAGAGTTTGAAGTACTTGATGAATCAGCCCAACCTGAATATGCGACATAGAAGGTGGTTGGATGTGGTAAAGGATTACTATTGCGAGATCCTGTACCACCCGGGCAAGGCTAATGTTGTAGCTAATGCCCTGAGTCGTAGGGCAGAGAGCTCCCCGATACGAGACGTTTGTTTGAGATTGACAGTGATGACTCCAGTGTTAGACACCATTCGAGGGGCCCAGGCTGAGGCCATGAGACCGGAGAACCGTAAGAGGGAGCGGGTTATCGGACATGTATCGGAGTTCGTCACCGATAGTCGGGAGCTTATGACCTTCTAGGGTCGGATTTGGGTGCCATTTGTGGGTGGGGCACGTAATATTCTGATGGAGGAGGCACACCGATCGAGGTTTTCGATCCATCCCGAGGCCACTAAGATGTATTTAGATCTAAAGAGAAAGTATTGGTGGCCTTGTATGAAGAGGGATGTCGCATGGTTCGTAGAGAGGTGTTTGACCTGTCGCAGGGTTAAGGCCGAGCACCAGCTTCCGCATGGTAAATTGCAGCCTTTGGAGATTCCCGAGTGGAAGTGGGAACAAATTACCATGGACTTTATCACCAAATTGCCAAGGACTGCAAGAGGTGTCGATGCAATTTGGGTGATTGTGGACAGGTTGACGAAGATCGCTCACTTTCATGCTATCAGTGAGAGCTCCTCTGCTGAGAGGCTGGCAGAGTTGTACGTGAGGGAGGTGGTATCACGGCATGGAGTACCGATCTCGATCGTCTCAGATCGAGATGTACGTTTCACTTCCAGGTTCTGGAAGAAATTTCATGAGGAGTTGGGAACGAGGCTGCATTTTAGTATCGTATACCACCCACAGACTGACGGACATAGTGAGCGGACGATTCAGACGCTCGAGGACATGCTTCGGGCATGTGTATTGGATTTCGGAGGGAGCTGGGACACATATTTACCCTTGGCTGAGTTTTCCTATAACAACAGCCATCATTCGAGCATTGGTATGCCACCTTTTGAGCTGTTGTATGGGAGGAAGTGTCGGACTCCCATCTGCTGCGGAGGAGTAGGGCAGCGAGTGATGGGCAGTACATATATAGTGCTCCAGACGATAGAGCAGATACAGTAGGTCAGGCAGAGACTGCTGACAGCTCATAGTCGTCAGAAGAGCTATGCAGATAGGCATCGCTAGGAGCTCGAGTTTCAAGTTAGTGACTTCGTTCTCCTGAAGGTATCTCCTTGGAAAGGAGTGATCCGCTTCAGGAAGTGGGGCAAGTTAGGGCCCCGATATATTGGTACATTCAGGGTGATCGCAAGAGTAGGCAGGGTAGCTTACCGGTTGGAGCTACCTGCGGAGTTAGGTCAGATTCATGACACCTTCCACGTATCGCAGTTGAGGAAGTGTGTGGCCGATGAGTCGGCGGTGGTACCATAAGTGGATATCCAGGTGGATGCGAGCCTGAACTACGTTGAGAGACCGATTGCGATTATGGATCGGAAGATCAAGGTTTTGAGGAACAAGGAAGTGCCCCTGGTGCAGGTCTAGTGGCAACATTAGAGAGGGTCCGAGCTAACTAGGGAGCCGGAGCGAGAGATTCGTGAGCAACATCCAGAGTTGTTTGCGGAATGAGACTTCGAGGACGAAGTCTGATTCTAGTGGGGGAGAATTGTAACATCCGGATTCCCAAGTATCTTATTTTATGCATTTATATTGAGTTTTGGAGAGGGACTCGGCGAGTAGGCACTCAGACTCGCCGAGTAGGATCGCGTATGGTCGGACTGATTTAATGGCGGGCTCGGCGAGTCCATGCGTGGACTCGGCGAGTCCACGCTGTTTAATGAAACCCTATTTCTCCGAGGCCTGAGCCATATTTAAGGATCTTTTAGCCACCATTTGCGACTATCAGACCCCTGAGAAACCATAGAGAGCAGAGAGGAGGCTTGTAGTGCAAGAGGAGGGCTATTTCATCATTCTAAGTGTGTTTTTTCAAGAAAGAAGGAAGGAGGTAAAACAAGGAAGGTTGAGGAGCTCAGATCTATCATCCCTTCATAAGAGGAGGCTACTAGAGGTACTAATTTGTGCTCCAACTCGTGTATTTGGTGTTCTAGTTGAATCTAGGGTTTTCTTGTGCATTCTTTGGGTTGGATTTGAAGTATTTGAGGTCCCAAGGTGGAGTTATTCTTAGATCTGGACCTTAAGAGGTCCAGAGAGTCCCATTCACATTACTTTTTGCTACTCCATTAGAGATATGGTCCTAGGTTGCCATTTTAGGGGTTATTTCGCCCAAAGAAGCTTTTTGGTCATTGCATGAGTGTAAAGGTCAGACCTTTACGTGACTATAGTGGTTGGTAAGGCCAGATCTATGGATTTGAGGAACAGATCTGACCTCAGGAGGTCATTTGAGTTTGAGCATGGCATGAACTCGCCGAGTCCAAGAACAGACTCGGCGAGTAGGATAGTTTTCCCTATGAATCACTCAGTTGGTGAGTCGGTGAGTTGGGGAAGTGACTCGGTGAGTCATTGGGGATTTTGAGGACTTGAGTTCATGACTGAACTCGCCGAGTCACAATTGTGCACTCGGCGAGTTTGGTCAAAGGGTTGACCGTTGACTTTTGTTGACTTTTAGGGTTTGGTGAACAATTGGACTTGTGAACTGTTTGAAGGGAAAATGGTCTTTTAGCCTTCTTAGAGGACGTGTGAGGATTTAGTCTAGCATGGAGAGCCGTTACTAATTAGATGATTTTTTTATGTGTTTAGGCAGAGGCTAGACCAATGTTACGCGAGTGAAGTATTACCGAGACATCCGAGGTGAGTCTTCTCACTATACTTTACCTTGAGTGGTAATTAGAGATATGTGACAGAGTTATTTCTATGTTATTTATGCCGTGTGTAAATGAGAGTATATCAGAGTTAGAACTGGAAGGTTCACAGAGCTAGGACCAGAGGGTCCACAGGGTTAGGTCCCAAGGGCCCGCAGAGTTATAGCCTCGAGTGGCTAGTATGTGTTATGTGTGGTATTTTGGGGAATTCACTAAGCTTTGTGCTTACAGTGTTTTGTGTTATGTGTTTCAGGTACTAGTGAGGATTGCAGGAAGGCGCCAACATGATCAGTACACACACACGCGCAGAGTTTTATTGATATGTTATGATCTTGGGATTTTGACTTATGTGGAATATAAGAACAATGTGTTTTATAATATTGTGAATTGAATTGTTTTTAAAATGTGAAATTTTTTTTGAAAATTTACGGTGTTACAGGGGCCCACCCACCCATCTCTTTCTTTCTCTCTCTCTCTCTCTCTCTCTCTCTCTCTCTCTCTCTCTCTCTCTTTCTCTCTCTCTAACCAAGAAACCACCATAACCCACCACCCTTATACTGTGACATCCCCAAAATCACGGCCATAAAAGACCGATTTTTGTTTATGCTTTATAAAAATCAGAGTACTTCATTTTATAAAAAGGTTGCAGAATTTGTTCCCAGAAAAACATGGTAAATACGTTATTAAAACATTTTCAAAGAAACGTATTTATTTCATTTTAAAACGTTTGGGATGTCATTGTTAATACAGGAACATAAGCATAAACAAAACTTACAATTATTCACATTAGTGGTCTACATCTCTTTAAATCTCTCAGTGTAATGTCACTTCACTTTGTCACCTGTGATATACATAAACTGAGTGGGTCAGGTTGGGAAACCTGGTGAGTACATAGGGTTTTCAACCCACAATAATATAATTGTTATGTTCAATTATCAAACAATTAACCCAATTACCCATCCCCGTTATCTTCTTTACTCTTAAGGATTTAACCTAAGAGTCATCTATCCTGCATCTGATGTCCCTTACTTCCAGGGTTATAGGACTGGCACTAAATCCATAGCTGCCGATGTTCGTTCGTAAAGCACTAATTCCATAGCTGCTATATCCTACTCATCAGGTACTAAATCCGTAGCTACCGGTGTTCAACAGGTACTAAGTCCATAGCTACCAATTCCTACAGGTACTAAATCCATAGCTACCAGCGTCTAACTAATAGGTACTAAGTCCATAGCTACCAATTTCTAACAGGTACTAAATCCATAACTACCAACGTCTAACAAGTACTAAGTCCATAGCTACCAGTGTTCGTCCTATAGGCACTAAGTCTACAGCTTCCAATGTATACTCACATCATCTTCTATCTCTCATCATTCATCTACCCATCTCATACCCAACATATTCGTATACATAAAATACGTATACAGTTTAAATCCTTTAAAACATGTATAAAACGTTCATCCAGCATAGACAGCAAGTATTCAGATAATATGCACACATAGCACGTAGTTTATATAAAATACTTCATATCTATGTGTAAGATGAAAGAGACTATGCACTCACCTGAAAGGTGATGACTCAGCACTCGAACAACGCTTCGATACTCTCAAAACGGTATTCCTTCGATAAAACCTAGTACCTATACCACTAGGGTTTAGTCTAACGATAACCGCGACAAATTAATTAGTTTGACTATTATTAAGCGTTAATAACGCTCAATATAACTCATAATAATAGCCCAAATAATTATTTTAAGGACCTAATAACATTCCTATAATTATTTGAAAGCTATATTAAAAATTGCGTAAGCATAGCACACTTACAGCGAATTTTATCGAAAACCGGAACTTAATTGGAGCAACGTTTCGAAACTGAAAAACTCCTTTTTCTCGGGACTCCGGGAGCCTCGGGGCTTCCCTAGGGTGCTAAGGGGTTTTTCTAGGGTTTAGGGGGGTTTAGATGAGCTAGAGAGAGAAACTAGTGAGATAAAGAAGTGGATTTGGAGTGAAAAAATCGGAATGGCTCGCATGCTATTTATAGCCCCAGCAGCCTCGGACTACGCGGCGCGTCCAGCAGCTACGCTGGGCGTAGTCTTGGATAAGGGTGCCAGCTTCGCACCAGCTGGCTCGCAACATCGGAAGAGGTAAGGCGAGGGTACGCGGGGGGTACAGACTTCGGACGCGGGGCGTATGCGAAGGGCGACGTGTCAAGATCCGAAGCGCGTTCCTTCATCAGCGATGGGTGGCCCAGATGCAGCCACGTCATCAATCTCGCAACAGACTTCGTAGATTCATGCTTCAACTTTAAAAATTCGTAACTTTCTCATACGAACTCCGTTTTTAACGTTCTTTATATCCACGCGAAGGTGGGAACGTACTCTACAACTTTCGTTTAGACTCCGTCAGCTAATTTTGGCTCGATTTTAAATTTTATATTATTAACGGGCCGGGACACGATTGGTCCGTTAAATCCTCATAACTTCTTCATCTGACATCCGTTTTCGCCCATCTTTTTCTCGTTACACTACTCTCAACGAGATCTTTGATTCTCATTTAGGTCGTGTCGGCTAAAAATCACTCGATCTAATATTCGAATTTCGGGTTGTACACTGCTAGCTCAAAATTTCGAAAAATCATAACTTCTTCATACGAAGTCAGATTTGGGCGTTCTTTTTATCGATGTTCTTAGTTTAACATATTCTACGACTTTCGTTTAGATCGCTAAGGCTAAATCTCGCTCTATTGTAAATTCACTATTTACGCTTCTCGGTATCGTGTCGGTTTCGTCGCGAAACTTCAACGGGTCATAACTTCTTCGTTATAACTCGGATTTCGGCGTTCTTTATATTTACGGAAACCTTGTGACATATTCTACAACTTGGTTAAGATTATTTATTCTAAATAATCTTTAATCAAAAAGTCATTTTCGACCCCTATTGCCTCTAAATTGACTAGCTCGGATCTACGGGCGTTACATATACCTCCCTCTTTTGATCAAAAACATCACCCTAAACACCACCTCACATCTCCCTCTCATCTGTTTCTGCCTAGAGAAAGGAAGGAAGAGGTGGCATCCACCTTGCTGCCTCCAAACTGCCACCACCCCACCCTTCACTGCTACCACCGGATAGCACATCCCCAACCCTTTGTTGCTGCTGTTTTTTTTATCACCACAACTCTCTCCCTCATCCCATTTGTTTTCACAAGCAATTTTAAGCAAGAAAGAATAAGCCGAAGGCCACCAAAGCAGCCTCCTACTGCCCAACGCCACCTCCTGTGTACATTCAGTTTAATCATGCAACAAAAAAATAAAATAAAATGGATCAACCATATACAATTGCGATTAGCATCAACGAGTACAATAAGTAGACCATGGAATTTCCTAAGCTTTGGGAATCCCTTGTACCTGAAACACACATGAAGATTATCAGTTTGCTGAAGAGAAACAAGAAAGATAAAAAAAGGCCGGGGAATGTATGATTGATCCAATCGTGATACTTGGAGTAGTCTTAGAGATGGAGGTGATGCATGAGATCGGGTTGACTCATTGACCACATCTTGCTGGTAATTCTTGGGCCTTAGTGACATTGATACCAGCATGCTCAACATTTTTAGTACCTTGATTGCTTATTATACTACACAAACACTCTGGATTGGATTTTATCACTGATTTCAATGGATCACAACAACTATCAGGGGGATCCTGTCCCTGCCCACCCCTAAGCTACTTAGTGACCTTCTCCATACTCCCTTCATTGAATACAGTCGAAGGAAGCAAGAACAGGGCATCAGAAAACCACTGGAGTGGCCTCTTGCCACCCCCATCGCTGTTCCAAATCACCGCCATCACCACCTGTGCGGCTGCTGCTACTCTACCACCATAAGTCCTCCTAAACCCTTCGTAAATAATAAACTCCAGTCGAGTTCCACATTCAAAGCCACATAAATCAGTTTCTTTGTTTTTTCTCCGGTGCGATAACCTGAGAACTAAGAAGACACGGGAGGATGTTTACCTTGTGCATAATCAAACTTGAATACAGAACGAGAGGGAAATCATCGACTCAAACTTTTGATTTTTAAGCAAAATTACCTTCTCTCAGCACCAAAATCAACTAATTAATTTAGTTTGGTCGAGTCCGATTATCATTGATCATTCAATATAATCCTGAATTTGGTCGGCCGGTGAGATACGAATGAGAGGGAAATAGCAGTGGGTGGATATTTGGTTTCCTTGTGATGTTCGTGAGACGGAAAAGAAAACGAGAGAGAGAGAGAGAGAGAGAGAGAGAGAGAGAGAGAGAGAGACCTTTAATATTAAATATATATTTTGTTATACATAAGGCAAAACTTCATAAATAGTCCATGTGGTAGTGAAAAGACAGAAATGCCCTTTACTTAACGGCCAAAATTTAACAGAGTGAGCCAGAAGGACCAAATATTAATAGTTTTGAAACCACAGGGACGATCCGTGAGGTTTTTTGAACTTAGGGACTAAACTTGATATTTTCGGAAACCACAGGGACCATTTTTGAAGTTTTGTCTAATTTTTTTTCTAGATGTTGGTGGGGTTTTTTGGTTTACTGACCATTTTGCCCCTTCTTGGCGTTTTTCAGTATGGTGCTTGTTGACTGAAGTTTTCTGCCTCTATTCATCCATTTGCTAATGTTCTGGTCTGCTATGCTCTTTAGGTTGCTGGTGGGATACATCTTTGCTATTTGGACCTTTCTACCCTTGTGGGGTGTTTTTTTTATTGCTTTTAGTTCTCTGTTTGTTTAGCTTAGCTTTTGTTTCTTTGGCTCTTCTTGTTGCTTAATATTGTACTTTGTTCCAACTTCCTTCTTATGTGTTGCTTAATAAAGTCATAGTTGTTCAACACAAAAAACAAGTGATTAAGCCACATTTGCATTTTCTAAATGAAGTAAAAACACCTGGTTGTTGAAAATGGG
Organism: Lactuca sativa; assembly: GCF_002870075.4. Classification (NCBI taxonomy): domain Eukaryota; kingdom Viridiplantae; phylum Streptophyta; class Magnoliopsida; order Asterales; family Asteraceae; genus Lactuca; species Lactuca sativa. The sequence continues at coordinate 112,349,965 of NC_056623.2, forward strand.
TCAAATGGCTTCCTAGTATAGTATGACTTGTTTTGAAAGTTTGTATAAGACACATGGTGTGTACAAGTCTAATATATATGAAAAAGGAGTAATAAATGTTTTTTCATAAATGTGCAAAAACTTGATGAAAAAGAGTTTGGATGTATAGTTGTTCTCCAGGGCAAGAGAATAAGGCCCAATTCTATTTTCAAAAACGGGTCATATAATTATAAGGTTATAAGACATGGTTCAGTGAATCAAAACCGGCTTATTTAATTTTAGTATATGTCCCGGTTCTTAATTTAAACCGGGTCATATTACAATCTCTATTAATGAACCCGTTTTTTCCATAATATATCCCGGTTTTTTCCAAAACCAAGTCCTAATTGACGAGTCTTATGACGCTTTTTGTAGTAGTGGTACATATTTGTATTTTTATGGGGTTATTGTATTTGAACTTTAATGTTGTGTAGCCTTGGTAAAATAATATATCCAAAAATAGCCACCTCTAACAAGAACGAGGTCAATTAAACAAACAATTAAAAAAAATCGATATGAGGATGGACGTCCAAGATCAACCGTAAAAAACTCTAATCAGTTGGATGCTTCATTAAAAATTTCAATTCCTTATTTCTAATTTCTCATACTTGACAGTTTATCATTTCATTAAAATGATTAAGTATTCTATTTGAGTTTGTTGTCCTGTTCCAAATCCAGACGGTGGAAGAAAGATGAGAAAGGGTAGGGCACTTGTGATGTTAGGAAAGAAGATTAGATGAGTGGGGAGAAATGACAAATGAGGGAGTAAGTGTAAGTTACATTACTAGCTAGTCTTATATCAAAAAATAAAATAGAAAAATAGAAAAATAATAAAAGAAGGGTAAATATGTACTGTATTTACCAAGTATTTAACTATTATTTTTAATGAAGCTAGCCAAAATAATAAATGTGTTTGATTTTGAAACCACCAATATCATTGTGAAAATGTTATTTTTCTTTTAAACTATAGGGGACCATTTGTAAAAAAAAAAAATCTAAAAGAACAATTTTAACAATCTCAGCCACCTACGTCGATGAATAAAGTGGACCAATGAGAACACAACCATATTTTTCGGACAAATCCAAATCCCTAAACAATAATCTTCGTTTACTTTTGATTTTTGAAGGGGTAGGTACACTAATTCTTCACGAGTCATATATATACCAATCCTTTTTGCTCTATGTATCAAAATTCCAAACCCACGTCTCCCCTCCGCCTCCCTCCCCTACCCACAGTCACCGGCCACCGCACACCTCCGAAGTGGAAAGAGTTGCTGGCGGTGCTCTCCGGCGTCTGGCGGCGTTGCTCCGGTGCCTGATACCATTAAACAGTAAGTATCTTTTCTCTCTTTTGTCAGATTTCATGTGGGTTTCTATACTTTTTGTAGAGAGGTTTCTATTCTTTTTGCTTACTGATCTTATTGAGTTTGAATGGAAACTCGATTAGAATAGAAAGTGTCTAAGATATATTTATTTAAAGTGTGGATGTTTTAAATGACAAACGAAACTATTAAAGATGTTTAAAAGTTCAAATTTTACATCTAACCATTATGATAAACATATTTTGAGAAAAAAAAATGTTCAAGTTATTTACTTCTAATAAAGTAGCTTTTCAATGTCTTTTAGGCTTTAAAAACAATGAAAAAGGTTTGTACCTTTTGTTGGTGTTTTTCTTATTGAACCTTGTAAATTTATAAAGTCTTGGTTGAAGTATTTTAAATTATTATGGTGGGTATCATATACTTGCAACCAATTGTTAATGTCAAATTTACACAAAAATATAAGAAATTATTATAAATCAAAATTTTATTGGTCCAGTTTGTATATATAATTCAAATGTATAAAAGCATCTCCAACTTTATTTTTGCCATTATAGAGTATAAAATAGATTAAAAGCTCATACCTAGCTTTATTTTACACTCTATAAATAGAAAAATGAATGGTAACATTCTAAATTTAGAGTGTAACTTATACCATCTCCAACATAATTTATTTTTGAGTCTAAAATAAATTTTAACATGAGATTGGACATCATTCTAAACTCTATTTTACACTCTAAAAATAAAGAACGGTAGGAAATGTTTTAATATTTCATAACTTTTAATAAATCAAATCAAGCTTTCTTAATTTGCTAATTGGACCGATGAATCAGCCTAACATTTTTAACTATATATGTGTTTATAAGTTAATAAATACAACACTTTGTCGCTTTTCAATAAATCCGAATACCCAAGTTTTGTGGAATCGAAGTGATATTATCAATTATAGATGTTATTTGATCTTTTTCAATGACCAGCATACTCCTATTATCCTATAATAAACAGCGTTTGACATCCTATCCGATATAACGAAAGCTTTTACCTAAAATAAGAAAATATATATCTAAAAAGAGTAATATAATCAAAATGTGTTCAATTGCATTTATTTTATTTTAAGAAAGTAGTTTCGAGTACTATATAATATAAAGAGTATATAATATAAAGAGGGTAGGTTGTAATGGATGGTGTAGATCCAAACACATGAGATATGGTTAGGTATAGAACATAAACATGGCTCTTGCCACCCATTTTCCCACCTAACACATTAATATACCGAACACTAATATATATATATATATATATATATATATATATATATATATATATATATATATATATATATATATATATATATATATATATATATATATTAAATGACTAAAAGTGTACAACTTTAGATTAACTTATTGATAAAAATTTAATATTATTACTTCTTGTTTATTATAAGAGGGTTGATGTTTATAAATGCTATGTGGGTACATGTATGTTCTTTTAATTTTATAATGTTGGATTTTAATTATTATCATTTTTTTTTTTTTGCTATTTTGATAGTTACATAAGTTATAATGGTTATATCTCAGGGTATTTTATTCTTTTGGTTAGGTCGTGCATAACTGAAATAGTCGAATGACGTATGTTTAGATAAAATATTGTATATATAATATCTATCGTTTGAATCAATTCAATGACTAGTTTATCTTATATTCCAACAAATACTCTTCACAATATCCATTATTTTTATAATATTTGTTAATTTATAATGTTGGGCAGTTTGATAGGAAAATAACTAAAAATGACAAATAGGTAGAAAAGTAGTTTTCTTAAACCATGTTTTCTTATTTAGCCACTTAAGTCAGATATGTCTTGGTTAAATATTTGATGGCTTATTAAAAGATAATAGTTTTAGACAAAACAAACGAAATTTGCTCTTAAAATGCGCAGAAATCGGAACATGTAGATTTTTTTTTTAAAGAAACGCATCACATAAAATATAAACCAAAATACATAGCATATTATTTGAAAATACAGATTTTATTATAAAATAAATAATGTAATTGGTAGCTATTTTTCTTTAAATATATGTATAAAAGCAACGTAAATTAAATAATTATTTTACTTATGTTAACTTCAAATTAAAAATCACATGCTCATCTTATTTTTATATTTTTATTTTCTTAGTACAACGTATTTAATTGTCGGCTATAATACTTTAATTTACGTGACTCATGGATCTGGTCTGAATTCTTTTAATAGACAAAATCATAAAAGTTCAAGAAAACTAAGGTATTTTTCTATTATATTGTTAGATCATCGATGATTAAAATAATAAATCCATCTGTTATTTATTTAATTTGCTACCTACTTCCACTGGCACATAGAAATAAGAGCACTCAGATTTGTCATAATAGTTGTCTGATAGAGTTGCAATTTTACATATCTGTCCTTTTCTATTTATGTCACCAATTGTTGAAAAAGTTTAGCAATCGACAAAATTATTAGCATAAGAGCATCTCCATCATCATATTAAATGTATCTTTATCATCATATACATGTTTTAACAAGATTAAATGGTACACTTTCAATTTTTTTGGGCTTCCTAGCTACTTAGATTTATATTTCTAATAAATTGAATAGTCATTACTCTCTTAATAAATTTACATAATAATTAGAATAATTGTGTTCTGTTTTTTAAGATAAACATGTCTAGCCCACGTTTTTTTTATGCAGGTCATAAAACCTGGGTCGGGGTAAACCCAGTATCATACAACGTATCCTGATTTATGGGTTGTTTAAAACGATCTAAATTTTTAAGATTCAAATTTTTAAGAAATATGAGTTTTTAAATGAGTTTGAATTTTTAATATGCTATTTGGTGGAACCTCTTGATTTTTATACTGAACTATAAAAATGACCACCTATTTTTTATTTATTATTATTTCTTTTACAAATTTTCCAAGTTTTCATTTTGGTTTGACTTGTAATTTTTGTTACGAATTTCGTCCTAACATTTTGAACGAATTTTCCTTTTACAGATTAGTTAACAATGGATAATGGAATTCAAACAAAGCTACTTAGACATGATGAAGAGGAGAATGAAGGTGACTTGAAAGAGAGGGTATGGGCCGAATCGAAAAAGATTTGGAGGGTTGCATTACCCGGTGTAATATCGAGGGTTTGTGCATTTGGAACTATTGTTGTGACTCAATCATTCATTGGCCATATAAGTGACATGGATCTTGCTGCCTATGCACTTGTCCAAACCCTAAGTGTTCGGTTTGTCAATGGAATACTTGTAAGTAAACATTTTTTGTCCTTTTTGTTCTGTCTTTATTTATAATGGATCCCACAAATGACAAAATACATTGCTAAATGCTTAAACTTTCCATTAATATTTATTTAACATAAATATAGTGTCATAATCCATTTGATTAACATTTTCGAAAGTTTATGTTAAACTATCTAATTTGTTGTATTTAGCATAGGTATGAATAGTATTTATTTTCATTTTATGTATTTAATAAACTAAATTAAGAATTTAAATAATAAAAAGTATTTAATATTTTAATACAACTAAAAGAAAAAAAAAATAGATTTTATTAGAGCAAAGAGAGGCAAATTGTAATTAAAATCTCTATTCCAAGAATTATTTAGAGCTTTTACATGATCATAGTAACTTTTAAAATACCTTATTTTAAGGAGACTTTCCACACTTTAAAATACCTTAATGTTAATTAGTCTTCCAAGTCCTTTCAATGGTGGTATTGGTATGTTAGTTTTGCAATTAACTTCTATATCACTACAATACCGTTGATGCTCTAAAAAACGCCACATTTTATTCTTTAAATAGTAATAAATTTTCAAAATTTGCACATTAAAGATGTTTAATAAAAACTAAGCCATTTAGTTTTCAAATGTGCATGTCAATTTTAACTTCTAAATCACTACATTAATGCAGCTTGGATGCTCTAAAAGCTATTCATTATATTTTTCAAATAATGAAAATTTTTTCAACTTACTTTTAACATTAAGAGATTGTTTGATAAAACCGAACCATTTATAGTGCTCAAGTATTTATGGTTAAAAGAATATGGGGTTCTTTAACCATTACGTGGTTATTTAGATTCTTCGAATCGTTCATAGTCTATATCAAATACGTTAAATACTAACCGATTTAGAGGTGACATTCTATATTTCTATTGAGATATTACCTAACAACCTCTTAACCACAAATTGAAAACCAAAATACATTGCTAATTTATCATTATCTTAATCACTATCTTTCAATCAACAGTTGGGAATGTCAAGTGCAACCGAAACCCTATGTGGTCAAGCATTCGGGGCGGGTCAACACCACATGATGGGCATTTACTTGCAAAGATCATGGATCGTTGACTTCTTCACTTTAACAGTTTTACTCCCAATTTTCATCTTCGCTACACAATTATACAGACTCATCGGAGAAGACGAAGGCATAGCTGTAGCCGGTGGCTACGTATCTCTCTGGTTCATCCCCTTCGTCTACAACTTCGTCTTCAGCTTAACGATTCAAATGTTTCTACAAGCTCAATTAAAGAACATGGTGATCGCATGGCTTTCAATTTTCCAATTCGGGATTCATATTCCATTATCATGGCTTTTGGTGTATAAATTAGGGTATGGACTTCCTGGAGCCATGATTGCTTTGTCGACTTCTTCTTGGTTTCTTGTCATCGGAGAATTTATCTACATTTTTGGTGGGTGGTGCCCGCTTTCATGGAAAGGGTTTACAGTTGCTGCGTTTAAAGATTTGGTCCCTGTTGTGAAGCTTTCGATAGCTTCTGGTGTTATGGTGTGGTATGTATGATCAATCTTTTCAAAAAAAGTAAACTATTATTGAATTTTGACTTTTATAGTCAAACTTCTTACATTTCAAGATTAGTTCTTGCTACGGATTTTGTTACAAAATCAAACATCGAAAATGTTCTTTTGGTAAACTGTGTCCTAGAATGTAGTTAGTAATAACCGAGTTTTTCTTAAAATTCTTTATTGATAGCAAAATTTCAATGTTGGAAAAAGTCAAAGTCAAAGGCAATCTATTGTAGTATGTTTCAAGTAAAAGTCAAGACTTTGATTTAGTAGTTCAAAAGTCAAACTTTTTTATATTATTACTGAGTTTTGTCGAGATTTTGTTATAAATGTATTAACATATATCAATTTAAACAATGAAAGTTTGTTATAAAATAAGTAATTAAAGCTCATATTTTATACAAAATAAAAATGAGTTTGACCTCAAAGTCTATTTTATTTATTTATTTATTTAATTTAAATTGTAACTTAACGAATATTTTTTGTGTTATTTCTTATGCTAGTTTGGAGCTATGGTACAATGCTGTGCTAGTCTTACTTGCGGGATACATGGCAAATGCAGAAGTTGCCATTTCTGCCTTTTCCATATGGTATAAATATATACATTTAATTTTAAGAATTTAATCATAATATATATTTATTTAATATATGAAGAAATTGAAATATTTTTATTTTAAATTTTGCAGCTTGAACATCAATGCATGGGAGTTTATGATAAGTCTCGGCTTCTTAGGATCTGCAGTGTACGCACCAATCAATTAAGTCATTTATAAAGCACACTTATTTCAGCATGTTATACATAAAAAATGGAGTAAATTACAACTTTGATCCCTGTGCTTTACAAGAAATCACAAGTTCAGTCCAAATTTTCAGATCTTCCCAATAAAATGACTTCAAATTGTGGACTAAACTTGCAATTTTGAGTAAACCACAGGGACTATATCTGCAATGAAATAAAACTTAAGCACAAAATTTATACTGATCTTGTAATTTTATGAAAAGCATAGGGACCAAATTTGTAATTTATACTAAAAAAATCTTTATATTTTTTTATAGTGTGCGGGTTGCAAATGAACTTGGAAGAGGAAATGCTAAAGCTACAAAGTTCTCGATTAAAGTGTTGTTGGGAACTTCTATCGCGATTGGAACATTCTTTTTTGTTCTTTGCTTGATTTTTGGCAAAAAAATCGCCTACTTCTTTACAGATGATGAACGAGTTGCAGACACTGTTGAGGATCTTTCTTTATTACTTTCGTTTTCCGTGTTGCTGAACAGCATTTATCCAGTTCTTTCAGGTAATTCTATAACCATTTGCATTCAAAATTATATTTCCTATAGTTTTGAAGTATATATAATGGTACATAATTCTTTAACGTTTTAAAATTGTTAATTAAAGAAATATTGTAGACGTGTAGTCGTGAGGACTTTTGGTAAAACTAAATGTCAGTTAAACTAAGAACTTTCTATTTTGGGAAAGAATAGGGTTGACCTTTTTGCCATATAATATTTTGTTAAACTATGAACTTACTATTCTTGGAAAGGTTATGCTTACTTGCTGGATAGTTTTTCCATAATTGGGAACTTTGATTGCGTAATCTGCTAAAACCTAAAAGACTTCGTAAATTGTAAACTTTCTATTCTGGGAAAGTATACGTTTTTAGTGTTGATTGCCTTGGATTCTACAAGATTTTGACTAGTAAAATCTTGTTGTCATCATGGGTTTTGTCAGACTCTGTAAAATATATGATCTTTCTAAATTTGTTTCCTGTGGTTTAAATTATGAACTTTTTTTTTACGCTAGTTTATATAATAATATATATATAAGCCAGATATTTTTATCGAGATTCAAACCTGTAAAATTATATCGATAAATAATAGTAATTTTTTTTTTGTTATCATTAGGCGTGGCTGTTGGAGCTGGAATGCAGGGTACTGTAGCAATCATCAACCTCGTTTGCTATTACGTGATTGGTATTCCAATGGGAGCTTTGTTAGGATATTTAACTGATCTTCAAGTAAAGGTATATAATATATCACAATTAAACCAATGTTACATTAAGTTATTCATTTTTCCTCGTTTTTTTTGAATAAAATATTGAGAATGTATTGTATCAATTTTTAGGGTATATGGATTGGAATGATTGGTGGCATTATAACTCAAACACTTGCACTTATATACTTGACATGGAGGACAGACTGGGATGATCAGGTAAACTTGGGAAAGATGAATGGAATTTTTTTAAACATTAAAAGCTTTTAGCTTCTTGGCATTCATAATTTGATATATTTCTAAAATTAGAAAGTGAATCTTTTTTGTTTTACAGGTTAAGAAAGCTGGCGAACGGTTGAATCGGTTTTACGTGAAATCTTCAGACGAATCTGAGCAGCTTTCTAAATAATGTTCTCAGATCGAAAGATTGTATGTTAAGATATGTTCTAGTTATTAGTATTATTATTTTTTGGATTTTGAAGCTATTGCTGATGATTGAGGGGTTTGATTCTTTGTTGTTTGATAGATGTTCTTTACATTTTATGTTAGGGGAATAAAATTTTCCCTAGTTTAGTCCTTGTCCTATTGATTATTTCTATCTACAATCTTTATACAAAGTTATATGGCTTCAAACTCCAAAGTGCATGATTTTCCTAAGTTATCTATGGTACTCTCTACACAAGGTCTATGGTGCTCGATGACAAGGTCCACGGTGCTCGGACCAATAGGCCAAACCAGAAGGTGACGTGTTTTGGCTTGTGGGCTTGTCCTACAAACAATTTGTTATCAAGTTTTACAAAATTAAGCATTTTATTTTAAAACTTGGTTTTGATGCTTTTAATTTTTTCGCAAACATCCATCACAATAAAAGCATACAACAAAAAAACATTATAATCAACAATAAATAAAAACAATATGTTGCCGAAACTCATACCTATAATTAATTTTTGAGCCATCATAAACTAATTCGGTCAATCCTAGTGTCAAAACAATTTCGAGTAGGACCTGATTATAATATGGTGAGTTGTACTGTCATACTTAAAGACATGTCCTAGTTTACTAACTCTTTGTATTTTCCCTATAAATATTTGTTGAAAGTCAAATTAATAGACAAATAAGAAAACCGATAAATAATAATGAGAATTATATGTCGATTAGTTGTGAATAATAAATCCAATTATTATTAATATGATTACCAATTTCGTCCAGAAACCAGATTAATCCTTCTCAATTAGATCTGATTATAAGAAATGTAGAAGAAGAGTGTCCTATTATTGGACGAAATTAAAAAATTTACAATAATGTAAAATCGCCCTGTTGACGATTGATCTTGATTGTGGAATAAATGCACGGATCGGACTCCTATCCTTAAAGGTTTTTACTTCGTTTCTATTGGCTGTAAGCAACAGAGTAAAATCCCATGATTTAATGTAGATCTATCGATTTCCTACAGCACTAGAAATCGATAAACACATAAAGAACAATCGAAAACTGGAAGAAAAGTCGTAGAAAGAGGGAGAGAGCTTCGAATTTTTTGTGAGTGTGGAATACGGCTCCTAGGGAGCAGTATTTATAGGTGTCGATACCCTAGAAGGCATGAAACGGGCCCTCACATGTCGGCCCCTAGAAACCCTAGGGTGACGATTTACTCTCCAAGTAAGCCGTTTCCTGATCCTTCCAGAATATCCCGACTTGTCCTCCACGAAGTCAATTACAGTTAACCAGTGACCGGATCGGTCAAACTGGCTTGACCCAAACTCATCAAAAATAAAAGCTCCTCAGCTCCCGCGACCGATGTGTCTTGCGAAGTGCAAAGTGCGCCTAAATCACACCATTTCGCGCACTCGTAGTGTTGCTAGGCTAGGCTAGGCGCGCGTATGAGCTTGGCCCATTCCTTTGATCCACTAAAGCCTTTGATGACCTATCAAGGAAATAAGATTATAAACCCACAAAAGTTTCTTTCTCCCACCAATGTGGGATACAAAGGAAATTACCTACATGCAATTCCTTTATATATATAAAGTTCCAACAATCCCTCATCAAGTTGGAAAGTTTCCCTTCACTCAGACAGATGATGTCACTTAGGTTTCACGAAGATTAAAACCTAGTTTAATGAGAACAAACAAGAAGAGATCAATTCGATGGTATCCTTATAGGTTTAAACCACGAATCTTAATGACCTCTCCGGTTTACCCCCCCCCCCCCCCCCCCCTCACATCACAAGTCGTCTTTAAGTTCTCCCTGAGCGCTAATATGGCCATGCACAATAAACCCTTTTCATGACCCTTTAGAAGATAAACCAATAATCTTTACTTGAGGTCGCACCACCTCTAGATCATTTGGAAAAGTTTTACAATATCTTCGTTGCTTAGATGTCTCCAAAACTTTGTTAAGAGTCATAACTCAACCTCGTTCTCGACAACAACCTACTATCCTACCTCACATGGATCTATCATTAATGATAGTACCTTCTATCGTTAGTGATTTCATTGTTACCCTTTAAACTTTAGAATTAGGAGCACAAATACCAAGTTGGGTTTCCATCACTAGGCGATTCTATTGTGGTTTTAGACCCATGACTCTAGTGGTAGATGTAACCAAATCTCTCATCAGATGTTTGGTAAACGGATCTGCCAAGTTTTTACTTGTCTTGACATAGACAACTTTGATGGTATCACTTTCAATTAGTTATCTCATGAAATTGTATCTCAGACCTACATGTCTCGACTTCTCATTATATACCGCATAATATACTTTAGACAGTGTGGCCTTACTGTCACAATACATGGGTATTGAAGGCATTGGAATATCCCACAGGCGGATATACATAAGTAGATCTTGAATCCACTCTGCCTCTTTGTTCGCTACTGCTAAGGCAATTAGCTTTGCTTTAATCGTTGAATGAGCTATGCATGTCTGTTTCTTGCTCACCTAATAAATAGCACCACCAGTTAGAGAATAAATCCAACCACTTGTGGATTTTGAATCACTAGTGTGATTAATCCATCTAGCATCAGAATAACCTTCAAGGATTTTGAATCACTAGTGTGATTAATCCATCTAGCATCAAAATAACCTTCAAGTATACTGTTAGATGACGAATACGTCAACTCAAAAGTACTTGTCCTTTTTAGGTATCCCGGTACTCTACCCACTGCCTTCTAGTGCTCCGTCCTTGGATTAAAAGTATACTGAATCAGTTTTCTTACAACGAATGCGATGTAAGGTTAAGTATAGTGTGTAGCATGCTTCATGCTTCCAACTGCACTAGCATATTCTAATTGACCCACTGCTCGTCCATAATTCACATTTAGTTTCACACTTGAATCAAAAGGAGTTTTGAATTCCTTAATGTTCAAATGTTGAAACTTTTTCATAATTTTCTGTATATTATAAGATTGACTCAGAGAAATCTGACCGTCTATCCTTTTCAACTTGATACCAAGAATTGTATCAACTTCTTCGTCTCGATAATACCTTCTAAGTGAGTATCAATGATCAACATATCATCAACATAAATACATATAACAACTATCACACCCCCAAACCGGATGGCGGAAATGTCGGGGGGGGGGGGGGGGGGTGGAACGATGATCACAGTATCACAATAATTGTATACATTGAAACACACGTACATAAACAACCATCATATCATATGATTATAACAGTTACGTGACCCAAATGTTACTTAGTATCAATATACATTACAAGGTTTGCATGTTATCAAATAAAGTAGTTCTCGTAATGATATTTGGTGTTTTGTCTTTAAGAGTAGCTCCACTAACCCAAGCTTAATTGTTTTCTTGAGATTACATGTTGTTTTAAAAGTCAACATAAAGTTGGTGAGTTCATAAGAGTTCAGTTGTAGAAAAATCCAATATTTTTCCTTTGGTAAAAATCGTATCCTTGTAAAATGTTTTGTATTTGTACGCCTTCAGCGTAAACGAAGAATGTATGTGTGTAGTATGTATCCAAACACATTTATAAAATAAAAGTTCCCATAACTTCTAAACTCATAAAAAGTGTGACTTTTCATGTGATTTTTATTATCCAAAAATCGAGTGTATAAGTAAATAACCATACTTATAAATATAGTATATAAGTAAATAACCATACTTATAAATGTTGTGTGTACATAAGTAACCATACTTATAAATGTTGTGTATAAGTAAATAACCATACTTATAAATGTAGTGTATAAGTAAATAACCGTACTTATAAATATAGTGTATAAGTAAATAACCTTACTTATAAATGTAGTGTATAAGTAAATATCCATACTTAAAAATGTAATATTTGTTCTCAGAGAATCCAATATTTCCTTTAAAATGAGTTGTAATCTTAAAAACCCTAAGAACAAAAATGTATAGGTATTTCTATACTTAAAGTAGTATTACGTAGTTTTATTCTTATATAAAACCATTTGAGCACATGTTACCCCGTAAACTAAATGTATCGTTGATTTCCCATTTGAGTTATTACACCCATGATAAAACCGAAGTTGGCTTGCTAAGACGTTCTTCAGGCTTCGGAATGTTAGACATTTGTCACCCCAGACCTGCCGGTCTAGCTGTAGCTAGAAGCTTAGGTGTGGGATTGTCAGTCCCGTATAGATCTATGCACAAGTATCACTTTCTCTTACCGAGATTCTGGTTGTAATTCAGGACTTTAGTGTGTACTCTGGTAGGTACGACAAAGACTTTGTCTTACATAGTTGTTTCAACAAGTTTACGTTTTGGTGTAATGAAAACAATTGTATGTGTAAATATCACTTTTCCGTAGCATTATATAGTGTATAATAGTATTACCTGATGGATAATGGTATTATCCAAAAAGTAATAGTTTTATCCAATTTGTAAACACAAAGTTTTAATCTTTCAAAACTAGACTTTTGGTAAAAATATGAGTTTGTGTTTATCCAATGTGTAATAATATTATCCAATGGATAAAGATATTATCCATCATACAATAGATATAATACTAGAAACTTGTGCATATAAGGGAATGAGATCTGTGTGCTTTCTTTGAAAACATGAATATATGTATATATCTTCATAAAAACAACATAAACATGCATGTAATGGTATTACCCAATGGTTAAAAGTTTTATCTAACATATATTAGATCTAGGACCTTTTTGTAAAGTTATTTTCCAAAATTTATTATGTTTGCATGGCATGTAACCTCCCCCGAAAGTGTAAAATGAGTGAAAACTAGTAGAAAAAGAGGTATGAACTTACCTTTTGTGCTTTCCTTAGAAGATGGCAAGAAATGGTGAGAAGGATGAAATAGGAATCAAGCTTTGGAAGACAACACCTCCTTGAACTTCAAGATCTTGCCTAAGGTTTTTGATTCAAGATTATGAGTAAAAGTAACCAAAAGATGATGATGAATGGAGGTGAATCTAAAAAATTAGGAGGAATACTTACCAAAAGACTTGCAAAAACATTTATCAAAAGCCTTGAATCAACTACAGAATTCATGGAGAGTTTAGAGAGTATAGAAGTGAGATTGAAGATGAAATGGTGGCGAGGGAGGCCTCTTGGCTGAATTTATAGAAGGAGAGGGAGAGAGAAGAGTGGTGGTGGGTGAATTTATAGCGCACAACAACTATGTACTTGGATGTGTATTTGGAATAAATACACCTGTCAGCACTATTATGTCGGAATCCGAATGCTGTTACAGTGGTGTCAAATCTCTCATGCCACTGTTTGGGGGCTTGCTTTAGCCTGTATAATGATTTACCAAGTTTGCATACTTTGTTTTCTTGTCCAGGTATCATGAAATCCTCAGGTTGCTAAATCTCCTCCTTGAGATAACCATTCAGAAAGGTTGTCTTCACATCCATTTGATGAATGTACAACCCTTTCAAAGTTGATATTTCTATGAGAGTTCTAATAGAACTAATCCTAAAAATTGGGGCATACGTATCAAAATAGTCGATCCCTTCTCGTTGCTTATAGCCCTTAGCAACCACTCTTGCTTTATAGGTGGATATGGATCCATCTCTTGAATATCCATTTAGATCCCATGGGTCTCCTCCCTTTGTGTAGATAAGCTAACTCCCAAGTTCCATTACCTATAATTGAGTCTATTTCATCTTTGATGGCTTCCTTCCACAAAGGAACATCTCTAAACGTCATGGCTTCAGTAAAGGTCTTAGGATCATCATCCAAGTTAATGGCGAAGATGACCTCTCTCGTCAATTTCTTTTGTGTTCCTTCGACCAATTAAGAACATAAATCAACTCCAAAACTTTTCTCTATTCTAGCCCTAGTACTTCTCCTTGGTTCCTCGACAATAGGAGGAGGTGGGAGTATTTCTCGAGAAGTACTTGTAGGTGTTGTATGACTGGAGTTTTCTTCATCCCTAGGAAACTTGTCCTCAAAGAATTCCACACCTATGGATTCCACAACAACACATGATTCATTATCTAATAACCGATAAGCCTTGCTATTATGAGCATATCCAATAAATATACTCTTATTAGCTCGTGCTCCCAATTTGGTTCACTTAGGATCGGGAGTCCGATAGTACACAACACACCCCCACACTTTCAAATAGTCTTGGTTAGGCTTTCTACATTTCCACAACTGATAAGGGCTTGTAGGAATCACAAGACTAGTGATCCTATTATGAACATAACAAGCAGTCAATAGTGCTTCCCCCCACATATTGTTTGGTTGATCCGATTGGTTCAACCTACAGTTGACCATCTCACAAAGGGTTCGGTTCTTTCTTTCATCCAAACCATTATATTGGGGAGTATATGGTGAAATTCTCTCATGTTTGATTCTATTCTCTTCACACAATGTGTCAAACTATGGGTTGAAATATTATCCGCCTCTGTCCGAGCGAAT
This sequence comes from Lactuca sativa, assembly GCF_002870075.4. Taxonomy (NCBI): domain Eukaryota; kingdom Viridiplantae; phylum Streptophyta; class Magnoliopsida; order Asterales; family Asteraceae; genus Lactuca; species Lactuca sativa. The sequence goes on from NC_056623.2 coordinate 112,364,997, forward strand.
AATTTTGATGTGTCTTTCAAGTTGATTTTCGACTTCAACCTTATAGCGTTTAAATGCATCAAAAGCTTCATCTTTTGATATCAGCAAATAAACATGTAGATATTAACTGGAGTCATCACAAAATGTGATGAAATACCTTTTTCCTCCTCGAGTAAGTATTCCATTTAATTCACATATATCAGAATGAATCAACTCAAGTAATGATGTATTTCTCTTAATTGATGGAAATGATTTCTTAGTAAACTTTGATTTCACACAAGTTTCACATTTTTCAAAATCTTTTGAGTCATATTTTAACATTCTTTTGGTTTGCATTTTTTTTCAATGTTTTTAACATTAGTGTATGGAAAACGTTTATGCCATAAAGAAATTGAACAAACAAAATAACCAGAAAAGTTCACTTCATTCACATTAGCAACCAATGCACCAATTACATCACAAGACACACTTGCCACACTCGCACTAGCACTATTACTCTCAACACTTGGCCTACTCAAACTACCCTCATCACTAAGGCACGAACTGATCGAGGTCGTTGTCTCGGTCAAAAAGAAAGCTAACACACACACACACACATTAGATAGCTAGGGTAAGTAAGGGTCGAATCCATAAGGAGGTTGTGTTGAAACTTTGTTTTAAAATAGTTAACAAAAAACTACTAGAAATTGTCACGAAATTATTTAAACTAAAGGTTGTTGAAAAAGCTAAAAACTTGGTCATGCAAGAATTACGAAAACAAACTACTATCATTGAGATAAAAAAACAAGATACTTCCGGTTCAGTTGTTCAGATGGTTGGACTTACACGTTTTTCTTCCCTTAAATTCCAATTTATTTGCCTAGACATAATTAAGGTTGATTAACTAGCAACAAATAACTTTGAGCACACAATATGTTATCCCAACTAGTTGTCTTACTCCTTATGTCTAATTAGATGAGGAACAACTAGTGGTTTGACTATATTGTGTCTTACAATTACCTATTACAATGTTGAGTATATAATACTACAAATTCGGAATAATGTATGTGGGTTCAACTGATCATCTTAGTTCCTAAACTACTTGAATTTAGAATGATTAGTGAATTAACAATACACTATCTTAGATATAATATCACACAATAAGAAAACCCAACTCCAATTTTTGTAAGTAAAAATCATAACTTTAAGAATGAAACAATAACCGAAATTGACTAGAATAAAAGTAATAATCAAAACGTGTTCATCCTAACATCCTACGGTGTTCCCAGAAGTAACCTAGGTGGTTTAGTCTTCCTTAGAATTCACAAAACACAAAACTTGAATAAAAACAATGTAATTCATAATAAAATTCATATCTGGAACTTGATGAAATTGATGAAGATCCACCGGTTGAACGTTCTTCAATCGTTTAATGATGATCAAAAACGTGTTTGGAACCCTCCAATACTGGTGAAAATCGCAGGGGAGAAGTCCAAAATTGATTAGGGTTTAGTCCCCTTTTAATAGGTGCTACAAATATGATTTTCGGAGCTTTTTCTGAGTCAGTGTCCTAGTAGGCGTCTTAGACGTCTGATGGGCGTCCTTCATCTTTTGTGCTCATTTTGGCGATGAAAACAGTAGAGCCAGAAGAAACCCAAAACATGAAAGTTGTAGGAAATTTTCTCTAGTTTTCGAAACTTCTTGAATTAAGTCTATCGAAGCTCCAGATCTTGAGATATGACCAAAACAGTGAAGAGTGGTCAATTTTCCCAACAACCTTTTTCTTCATTAATTTAGCAATTCGTCTCCCATGTTTGTTAGCCTCCTTTTAGCGCATTTTTCTTCCAGGTTCTACCCACTTTTAGTCATATACGATTACCTACAAATAATGTTGAACATTCCATCAACTTAGTGTCATTCTTGGGCAATCACACATCAATTCAAATATTTAGTACAATTTGTTATATTATAAATTTAGACGGATCACAAATGATACAACCCAAAACAATTGTTCGCCTTCCCAACATATCTTCTTACCTTAGTGATCACAATTTTGCCATTCTCAAGCACCATCTTGAACCCACCCTTATCGAACTTGTCAGTAGAAACCAACCCTTTATACATAGAAGGAACATGAAGAACATCTCGAAGGGTAACCCATTCACCACATGTGAATTTTAGATGAACATCACCTCTCCCTTGAACTTTAGGACTATGACCAGCAGCACAGATAACTACCATTCCTGGTGGCATTGGATGGTAAGTATAGAAGCTCTCTCATTGCCCACAAATATGCGCATTGGCTCCAGTGTCTACGAACCATCCTCGAGCACATATTGCTCGGGTAAGTGAAGAGATCATGCAAATATCTCCAATGTTCATACTTGCCACCATGTCAGTTACCTGCTCGAGTGCATGTGCTACCGATCCTGATTTGTGATCCTTGCATTCTCTCACATAGTGCCCAATATCTCCGTAGACATGGGAAGGTTCGACCCTCTTTTGCTTTGTGTTGGGATTCTAATGACTTGGTTTCTTGAAGCTTTGTTTCGTGGGACCTAAGTTCCTTTTGTTTCGTCCCCCAGACTTGGTCTTATGACCAGAACCACCAGCTGACACATGATGCACACTCGATCTGACTTTACCACACTTGTCTCTAACGCGAGTTTCCTCCTCAATGTGTAGGTGTTTCACCATATCATCTAAGGAGTAGTCCTCAGATTTGTGCATCGTCTCTTAGATAGGTATTTCCACGACAGTGGTAGTTTTGCAATGATCGCACCAACCTGAAAGAGTTTTGGTATCGAGATTGAGAACGCGTTCAGCTTATTGACCATGACCTAGAGTTCATGCACTTGCTCCATGATAGGTGTGTCATCAGCCATTTGAAACTCTAGGTACTTGTTGGTACCTTCCTCATGTGCCATGTACTTGAGTTCCAAAGCACTCCATAGCTCTCTCAGATCTTTGACCGACGAGTAAAGATCATAGAGCCGTTCAGACAGAGAGTTCTTAACATGCAAAGTGCGCATAAATCACACCATTTCATGCACTCGTGGAGTTGGCTAGTGCTAGGTTAGCCTAGGCATGTGTGGGAGCTTGGTCCATTCCTTTGACCCACTAAAGCCTTTGATGACCTATCAAGGGAATAAGCTTATAAATCCACAAAGGTTTCTTCCTCTTACCAATATGGGATACAAAGGAAATTACCAACTTGAAATTCCTTAATATATATATATATATATATATATATATATATATATATATATATATATAAAGTTCCAACAATATTTATAGGGGGTAAGGGGTCAAATGTTTTCATGTGTATTTAACTAGGGGAGGAATGTGGCAACCTGAAAATTTTTTGCTTTGAAGACTCAGTCAGTCAACTCAAGTGAGTGTCAGAATCATTGGTAATGAGTTCTAGCATTGTTGAAGGTCATTCTAAGAAGATTGAGCCTAATACACTTAAGGAATAAGTGTTATGAAGTACCCGCTAGAGCCTCTGTTGAACTAATCCAACCTTAACCTCATCAAGAGGAGTTCACGGCCTCATGCACTTGAGTTTACAGCCGTAAACTCAAGGAGAGCCGTAAACTCCCCTATATAGGCTCATATTCTTCAACTTACCTCATTAGTTCATTTCCACCTCAAGAACACCCCATTTCTCTCTCAACTATCATCCCGATCTTCATCCTAGATCTTCAAAAGTGGTAAGTATTCTTCCTTGTCTTGTTGATTAACCTCTTAATCAAGCATCCTCTCATGATTTCATCCATGAAATCATGTTTTCATAGATCTTCAAGTTTCACCAAGAACACCAAAAACACACACTAGTGTTCTTCGCCAAGATCGACCATTTCAAGCCTCTACATCATAAGTACTCTTACCTACACTTAATATCTAGTTAGAACTCATGCCTAGAGCCTTGAAAACATCAAAAACACAAGGAAAAAAGGAGTTTATGGCCAAGCCATCTCCTATGGCTGTAAACCCCTTTAAGGGTGCCATTTTGGCCATAAACTCTTCCTAAGGCTTGGAATTGAGGCTAGAACACTCCCTTGTGCTTTGTAAGACCTTAAATGATCACCAAAGTCATCATTTATTGAGTTTCCGGCCCAAGAGTAAACACCCTTGGCCATAAACTCCAAGTATGGTCAAGATTTGGACCTTAAACACATCTAGGCTCTTGTTTAACCTTAGAACACTTGGATCCTTGAGACTCCCTACCTTTAAGACCCTAAATGTGACCATTTAGAGAGTTTACAGCCAGGAGTAAACTCCCTTGGGCCGTAAACACCTCAAAACTCTCCATAGAGTTGGCCTTTCTCATCCTTGTGTAGAGCAAAAGTCCCTCAAGCTTCCCTAGCCTTAGGTTTAAGGTTGCCACGCCTAGTGTCAAATGAGTCCCATAAACATTAAAGTTTCAACCTTTAGGACTCATTTGTGTCCATGCATGAGATATAGCCCTTGGAGTGAAAGCATGTTGTCACCTTTTTTTAGTTTGGGTTTGTTTGGTGGATTGCAAGTCACCAAGTTAGTAACTTTATGAATTAAGACATGGAATAAGACTTGGATCTGAGTTTGTAGCCTATGAATTGAAGTATTAAGCACTGAATAGAATATTGGCTTAATAGGGCTGTATGTTGGGCATACAAGGAGGTATGCACGACGTACACGCCATCAGCCAATACGCTCAACCTACCTAGGAGTACGCTCTGCGTACTTTGCCAGTGCGGGTTTTGAGTAATTAGGCCTTGGTGTGGGATGTGTTTTTGAACTTGGGTCTTTGGGCCTTGGTGGGCCATTAGGAGTCATCGATTATAGGTAAGTATATGGGTTTGGCTTAGGGTAAGGCCCAATAAAGAGATTGGGCCCAATATAGTAAATTGGGCCATTAATGGGCCACTAGTGGGTTTGGGAAGCTTATCTAGTGTTAGGCCTTTTATATTATGCTTTGAGCCTTAGTTATGGACCAAATTGGGATAGGGGTAAAATGGTCATTTTACCCTGAGAAGGACTATTGAATTGGGCTAAGTGATTATTTTGATCTTTGTAGCTCGGGGAGCCGAAGGAGTAGCAGTTCGGGTAATGGCAGATAGCAGCGTGAGGGATATCAGCAAGTTTCAGCAATGCGAGGTGAGTTTCCCTTTGTGTGAATGGGTCTATGGCCACAATGTCGGCCCATGTAGTTTATGAGTAGGAAGACCCGGGGGTCAGCCCTAGGCACTGTATGCTAGAGTGTGATTCTGAATCAAGGTCCGAAGTCGGGGAGGCGCCCGTGGAATGGTTGCATGATAGTTTATACTTGTTGTTTGTGTGATACTTGTATGTGCCTGGTAGGGAGGTGAGTGTGGGAGAGGTCAGATATCTCACCATTAGCAGAGTACGGATGGGGTTCCGTATCTCTTGAGTAGCAGATCAGGGGCGAGGCCCGGTATAGGAGAGAGGTGAGTGTGGGCGGGGGCCCGTATCTCATTAATAATAGGAGCGTGGATGGGGTTCCATTACTCGTTAGTGGTAGGCCAGGGGCGAGGCCTTAGATCAGGAATATTGTAATGTGTGATAACTTCTTGTTGTGTGTTATGTTATATGTTGTATGTGTCCAGTAGGCGGGGCCCATAAACAGGTGCGGGCTATGAGAAACATATTCTGTGTACCGAGCGGGGCTCAATGCCAGGCAGGGCCTGATTTCGGGCAGGGCCCGATGCCGGAGTTAGTCTGATGCCGGGCAAGTCCTGATTCACCTCGCAGGGGCCCAATATGTGGTTGTATGTGGTATGTGGTAGGTTGGGGAACTCACTAAGCTTCGTGCTTACGATTTTCAGTTTTGGTTTCAGGTACTTTCGATAGTGGAGGGAAGAGCTCGGGGTGATCGCATGGCACACACACACCAAAGGAGTTTCAGCCTGGGATGTTTACTCTGATAAAATAAAATAATGTTTTAGACATTATACTCTAATGTGATATGTTTTGAATGAATGATTGACACTTGTGGTTTATTTATTAAATTAAAAACGGAATTTTTGGTCATGATTTTTGGGTCGTTACAGTCCGGAACTTACGATTGAATCTCAACTCGATACCTACCAACCACCCTATCTCTGAAATGAATATAACTTCTCCGGAATTGGACAGATTAAATGGTCATTTTACAAAATTTTTGGTATTGTAATCAAATTGTTCATTTATACAGTCCGTTTACTTAATTTAACATAAAAAATGGGAAGGAGGGATCCTATTTAAGGTTTGTGATCATCCTCCATAATCAAATTACACTTTTAGTCCATGTTCTATTCTTCTTAGTTCAATAACTACCCCTTTCTAGTTTATTCTTTCGTTTTCTATGAAAAGCTTAAACGAATTACCATATGGTCCCGTATAGCTCCTTCTTGAAAAAGAATAACAAATATTTATATTTTAACATCATACTAATAGAATTGGTCTTCAATTTATATTAATTGTCCCTTTAATAATAATTTAAATTAGAAATTGAACATTCAGACGTCTAACCCTGATTCACAAGTATTACATATGAGTATCGGTTTGTCTCCTCTACAATGAGTTGGTTGGGGGTCGGGGTCCTATATCAACATATCAACAGACATATAAACACTGAAAAATACTTTCTGAAAAAATGTTTCTCGAAAATTGTCACAACTAGGAATTCTGTGTCTTGTAATCACTATACTCAAGTTAATGTGAATCGAAAACTTAAGAGCATGTGTGATACCTAATATTATGACGTCAAAAACTTCAATCAAATACATCATACAAGTACTACAAATAGTCATCAAACAATTGGAAACCCTAGAAGTTCTTGTTTAGGTCCACTTTGGACTAGGACTTCCTTATTGGACCCAAATGGACCAATAAGCTTCCAATTAGTCTAACATGGGCTTAGAACCCTAATTGGGCTCTAATTGGACCCACAATCATTTATTTCAACATTTTGGGCCATTTTGGGCCTAGAATGAAATGGATTAAAAGCTTTGATCCATGATTAACCTAATCTAGCTTAATGAAGCATAAAAAAATCACAATATTTTTTTATAAGGCCAATGATCACCCAAACTAACTCTAACATTGGGCTTAGGGGCAAAAAGCCCAAAAATCTTTTCTTCCCTCTCCATTCTCAGCCCAAGCCCAAGGAAAATGGGGAGTTGACTTTGGATGCCACCTCACTTTTATTTATTGGATATCCATGCATGCAACTCATACTTCCAAGCACCTATCTCATCAAAATCACTCTCTTCTTTCCTCTCCCTCACTCTCGGCCGAAACACACACACACATACACAAATATCTCTCAAACTCTCTCAAGAACACTCAAGAACATATCCTCCCTCTCCACTCATGAATCTCGAAATTTAGGAAGCTTTCAAGAGGATATTTCCACAAACTCTTCATCTAAGGTAAGATTATGCTTGGATCTATGACTTAGAATCTTTGTTTTATCAAAATCTTTTCCTAATCCATGCAAAAATCGTGATCTTACATCCTAGAAGCACATCAAACTCGAGATCTTCAAGAAAAGGGTGCTAAAGCCAAAAATCACCAAGTTTTCTTCCATCTTTTCTTCAAAAACCGAAACCACACCCTAAGGTGAGCTTCATACCCCCTATTTTCTGTTTTTATGAGTTTTGGGGGGGGGGGGGGGTAATACAAGTGAAAGTGTAGATCTATATGTGTTTGTATGCCTTGTATGATTTCTATGCTTATATGTGTGTTTTTGTGTGTTTATGATGTTGGATCTAGCTATAAACCCCTAAAAATCGTGATATACATTATGTTAAAGGATACTAGCATCAAATATATTTCTACATACAAAGTGTTCCAAGAAAAATAGCTAAATGGCTTAATAACATTTCCTTTGGGCTAAAAACTCAATTTTTGGACATAAAATGTTAAAAATATAAAGTTAAAGGGACCAAATTGAAATACTTCGAAATCTGATGGGTGAGATGAGTCAAAACAGTTTCCATAATGTATTTTCTGAAAATATACTTTTTGGAGGATTAAAAACATAAATTTCAAGCTTAATGGGCTAAAAATGGCATTTTTGGCCCAATAGGGCCCAATATGCGAAATTTTCTGTTTTGAGGGGCCAAAACTGTGTTTTTCTGTAAAACATTGGACTACTAGTGTTCCAAGTCCTTTTCTAGGGTTTAAAATGCTTTCCAAATTTAAAAGGGACCAAAGTTGCAAAAATTTTCCAATTTGGGCCAAAATTGTAAAAACTGCGAAAAAGAGGGGTTATTACCGAGAAAACTGTATTTTCAGGGACTTAAACTGTTTTCAATGAAAAATATGCTGAAAAATATCAATTTCCATAAATTTTGGTGTTAAAATGTCAAGAAAAATGATTCAAGGACCAAACCGGAAAGTTATTTAATTAGAGGGTTGAAAAAGTAAATTTACAAACAATGAGGGGCTGAAAACAGAAAATTTTCAAGGCTAATTCAATACACTCAACTTGATCAAATATTGGCACCACGACTACCGATGAAATACAATACACAAAAATACCAAAAATCGTTGTTAAACGAATTGGTTCGGTCTCGAACCAATAAAAATCCGAAACTACTAACGCGACGATACCTCGATTCACACAAGTAACATTTGGGAATTTAATACACACGTGAGAGTGCACAGACGTCTATGCACCATCTTTGGGCCCCAAAGTGTAAAATCTTGTTTGTTGGGCCTAGCTAGCCCAATGACCTAATCTTAAGGCCCGAAGACTTCTACCTTACGAGTTGTTGGGTCTTACATGATCTAACACAGCGTAAAAGGACTTTCAATGGCTTTCATACTATTGGTCCCCAAGGTTCCTTTGATATTGCTAATAAAGTCGGTATTTTAATGCGAGGCGGGTCAAGGGCCCCTCGTACTCTTTTTTTTATCCCCAACCGGCTAATGGAGTTATCGAGGTCTTCGTGCCCTTTTTCTCTTCGGATGTGGGATTACATGAAGTCAGGGCGGTTGGATAACGTGATTAGTACGGACGACGCCTACGGGATCGTTAGTATAGTTATAAACTGGTCGTTTGTGTAACGCGTGTTTATAGCAATTAATCATGCGCAAAAATAATCCGACGTCGCCTGGGATTAATGACTTCACACGCTGCAATGGTTTTATTTTCAACTTCATGGTATTCAAAGAATTAGGAAAACATCGGGTTTTCCTAGGGTTTTTCAATACATACGTTTTCGAAATGCACACAGGTCTAATGAACATTTTTTTTTCAACTATAGAAACAAACAAGCATACTTATGGATCTTCACAAACGTTTTCAAATACTCTTTTCAGAAAATATCGGATTTTCTGGTGGTTTTCAAAATAATACAACACGTTGTTTTTCAAATACCGCTTATGAACTCACCAACATTTCACATGTTGACGTTTTTCAAAATACTTGTATTCTCAGGTAACAAGTGAATCAAAGGAAAATGTACTCAGTGATGGCCTGCAGTTTACTTAATTATGAATCGAACAATTTATTTTTGGGAATGTAATGTTTAAACAATGTACTACATGTAAACTTTATCGGTTGTACTATATTAATGCATGGTGACGAATGTTCTTACGTTTCATATATATTCAATGTTATGGTATTCAATTAAGTCACGACAGCCCTCGGACGTTTCCGCCGTCTGGTTCGGGGGTGTGACAGGTTGGTATCAGAGCTTTGTTTATAGTGAACTAGCATGTCGAGCCACACATTGATATGCAACTATAAACCAAAAAGAGGGACTAACATAACTCTGAACAAAACAAGTAAATAAAACACTCTTGCTTGCATTAGGGATAGGAACATAACGCCGAACCAAACACAATAATGCTAGTATCTCGGTTAATTCGGGACTGTTCTTAGGGATACCAAGGAGTGGATGTAGCCTGATCAACTACATTCTCTCCAAAGTAAAACTAACACACATCTTGATGAGATCGGGATAGCTAGGGAACCTAAAACTATACCCACTATCATCAAAAAGAGAGCGTCTAGTTAGCATAAGTCATAGTCAGAAGAGTGACGATAGTTTATATTTTCCCCTAGTCGTCAAGGAGGAAGAGCAGCAGGGTATCCAGTTCCATCAGGTCCTAGTGGCTCACGGGATGCTTGAGGATGAACCGGGAGAGAATCCAGGGGAAGCACACGACGTCGGACCCGACGAATACGTAGACATCGACTACGAATTTGGAGAGACCGACGACGACGACGAGGAAGGCCAGGTCGGGGACCAGGACCCCGTCCCGCCGTGTGAGAACGAGGCACAACCAGACCACCCCGCTGCACCAGTGAACCCCCAAGGGAGAACCGTTCCCCCGAAGCTGAGATTGCCGCACTGCGACAACAGCTGTATGCTATGGAAGCTCGGGCGGTGCGAGCAGAGCATGAGAGGGATGAGGTTATTGGAGACATGGCGGAGATGGCTCAGTTACTGGCGCAACATTTCGGCATATGACCTCGCCACTACGTAGGATGCAGCTCATCACGATTAGGGATAGACTTATCATAGTAGGTCATTAGGAACTATGCTATGTACTCCGACTCTATGTTTAAGTGACTACACTACTCATAGAGCCGTTATGTTGTCGAATTAGTGTCACTCATGTATGCTCTTACGAGAAAAATTTTCTTGTAGTAAATGCGGATAATATTAATGAACTTTTATGTGTTTTGCTATGATATTACAAGTTGTTATGTGTTGAGAAGTTATGATTGTATGTCCGATGGTAGTAATGTCTAAGTTCGTACCATACACCTAGTTAGTAGGATCACAACCTCACAGAAACCACATACACTCAACATCTTTCCGTTTCGTGACAGAAAGATGCCTCTCCGACCTACTCGCGGAAACCCAGGACCAACTCCACCCGAGGTTGACTCCACTGCATTCCAGGCAGCCGTGTCTGCTGCGGTCACCGCAGCTATGGCACAACTCCATCAGGGGAATAATGGAGGAGGCAACGGGCAAGGGGCAGGAAGTTCGAACAATGGGATGAACCAAGGATCTACCAAAACATGTACCTACAAGGACTTCACAAACGCTAAACCACGAACTTTCAACGGCACTGGAGGGGTGATCACTCTGAAGCGATGGATTGAAAAGGTGGAGTCGGTATTCGAGATATGCGATTGCCCTGAACAGATGAAGGTTAAGTTCGCGGCCTGCACTTTTGTGGACCAAGCACTCACTTGGTGGAACGGACACGTGGAAGCCATGACGCTCCCTGTAGCCAACTCTATGCCATGGACAAAAATGAAAGAAATGTTAATGACTGAGTACTGCCCACGAGGCGAAATACAGAAGATGGAGCAAGAGCTATGGAACCTCACTGTGCATAATGCGAATATCGATGCCTACATATCGAGATTTAGTGAACTATCTTTGCTGTGCCCGGGTATGATCACATCGGAAGGAAAGAAGATTGAGCGATTCATCTGGGGACTAACATCACCCATTCAAGGGAATGTGATAGCTGCGAACCCTGAAACGTTTGACAGTGCGAAAAGATTGGCGAAGAGGCTGTATGATCATAACAACAAGAAGGGCCAGAAGCCAGTGGAGCCTGAGAAGAAAAAGGAAGGTGATGACAAGAAAGGGAAGAACAACAAGAGGAAGGGACGTCAGGGCCCCGAGACCTCTAAAAAGCAGCAGACAGTGGCAGTTAACGCTGTCACCGCACCGGCTCCAGCCGCACCACATGCTCCAGCCTCAACTGCTTCAAATGCTTCAAGACCCTATTCCGGTAATCTTCCCAAATGCAATAAGTGCGGTCTCCATCATAACGGAGAATGCAGGGAATTTCATTGCACCAGTTGCAACCGAAGGGGACACACTGCAAGATACTATAGGACTTACCCTCCCCAGAACCAAAATCAGGGAAACAACAACAACAACCATCGCAACAACAACAACACCAATGTCGGCGGCAATAATGCAGGGCCTAGCCACACCTGCTTCGGGTGTGGAAGGACGGGGCATTTCCGCCGAGACTGCCCTAACAACAACAATTCCGGGAACAGGGGATCAGGAAGGATGCTGACTATGGGTCAGGGTGAGGCGGTTCAGGACCCCGCAATTGTGACCGGTACGTTTCTCCTAAACCACACTTATGCATGCATCTTATTTGACACCGGAGCGGAGCGAAGTTTCGTAAGCGAGAAGTTTAAACATTTATTAAAACAACAACCCCAGAAGCTAAATGAAACCTATACGGTGGAAATGGCCAATGGGAAAACCGAATCCACTGGGGAAATCTACATCGGATGTACCCTAACCCTTAACCAACATGTCTTTCGAATAGACCTAATGCCAGTGTCAATTAGGAGTTTCGATGTGATTATCGGCATGGATTGGTTAAGCCCCCACCATGCTGAGATTATGTGCCACGAGAAGGCCGTTCGCCTTCATCTCCCAAATCACGAAACCCTAGTAATTTACGGAGACAAACCCAGCATGAATCTTCGCCTCATCTCGTGAATCAAGGCACAAAAACATCTACGAAAGAACAACTTGGCGTTCTTGGCTCACATAGTGGATAAGACCAAGGAAGAAACTAACATCCAAGATATTCTGGTAGCGTGTGAATTTCCAGACGTATTTCCTGAAGATCTTCCGGGAGTACCCCTAGAGAGACAGGTTGAGTTTCGAATCGACCTCGTTACAGGAGCAACTCCTCTCGCTAAATCACCCTATCGGTTGGCTCCTGCTGAAATGCAGGAATTGTCCAGCCAACTTAGTGAGCTTCTGGACAAGGGATTTATCCGACCTAGCTACTCGCCATGGGGAGCTCCAGTGCTCTTTGTCAAAAAGAAGGACGGATCTTTCAGAATGTGCATCGATTACAGAGAGTTAAATAAACTCACTGTTAAAAACCGCTACCCACTCCTACGAATCGATGATCTATTTGACCAGCTCCAAGGAGCTAGTTATTTTTTTAAAATAGATCTACGGTCCGGATACCATCAACTCAAAGTCCGGGAAGAGGATATTCCTAAAACCGCTTTCCGAACCCGCTACGGACATTATGAATTCGTCGTAATGCCCTTCGGTCTAACGAATGCACCTGCCGCATTTATGGACCTAATGAATCGAATCTGCCGACCGTTCCTCGACAACTTCGTCATTGTGTTTATCGATGACATCCTCGTCTCTTCTCGGAGCAAAGAAGAGCATGGCCAACATCTCCGACAAGTCCTAGAAACTCTGCGATCGGAAAAGCTTTATGCCAAACTCTCCAAGTGTGAGTTCTGGCTCCGGAATGTGAATTTCCTAGGCCACGTAGTTAGCCAAGACGGAATTCATGTGGATCCCTCTAAGGTCAAAGTTGTAGAAGGATGGGCAACCCCGACGACGCCCACTGAAATTCATCAATTCTTAGGCCTAGCGGGCTACTATAGGAGATTCATTCAAAACTTTTCTAAGATCGCCAAGACGCTTACCTCGCTTACACAAAAGGGCGTACCATTCAAATGGACAGAAAAACAAGAGATTGCGTTTCGAACCTTGAAGCAAGCTCTCTGTAGCGCTCCTGTACTATCTCTACCTGAAGGAACGGAAGATTTTGTAGTCTACTGTGACGCGTCAAATCAGGGCTTAGGTTGCGTTCTCATGCAACGTGGAAGAGTGATAGCATACGCGTCCCGCCAACTAAAGACGCACGAAGTAAATTATACGACCCATGACCTAGAATTGGGAGCCGTGGTCTTCGCTCTGAAAATTTGGAGGCACTACCTGTACGGTACAAAGTGCACCATCTTCACCGACCACAAGAGTCTCCAGCACATCTTGAACCAGAAGGAGCTGAACATGAGACAACGACGATGGGTTGAATTGCTAAACGACTACGAGTGCGAAATCAAGTACCACCCAGGCAAGGCCAACGTGGTAGCCGATGCGTTAAGTCGGAAGGAGTACTCTAATCGCCGTGCGAAAACTCTCTCGATAACCATTCAATCTCATCTGGCCACTCAAATTGCATCAGTCCAGTCGGAGGCCATGAAAACGGAAAATAGAGCTAGCGAGGCATTACGCGGGATGGAGAAGAATCTTGAGGCAAGGGAGAATGGAGTATACTACTTCATGAACCGTATTTGGGTCCCAAAAATCGGAGGATTTAGGGAGGTCGTTATGAAGGAAGCCCACAAGACACGATACTCCATTCATCCCGGTTCGAACAAGATGTATTTGGACATTAAACACAGTATTGGTGGCCTAACATGAAGGCGGAAATTGCGACCTACGTTAGTAAGTGCCTTACGTGCGCCAAGGTAAAGGTGGAGTACCAGAAACCCTCAGGATTGTTACAGCAACCGGTAATCCCTGAGTGGAAATGGGAGGGGATTTCTATGGATTTCGTGACCAAGCTACCCAAGACGTCGGACGGACTGGACACCATATGGGTAATAGTCGACCGACTGACGAAGTCTGCCCATTTCCTGCCTATAAAAGAATCCTACAAGATGGAAAGACTGACACGTTTGTACATTCGGGAGATCGTGAGACTCCACGGAGTACCAGTGTCTATTATCTCGAATACGGACAGTAGATTCACTTCGCGCTTTTGGCAATCACTCCACAAGGCAATGGGAACTCATCTCGACATGAGCACCGCGTATCACCCACAAACGGACGGTCAAAGTGAGCGAACCATTCAAACGCTTGAATACATGCTTCGTACATGTGTGATAGACTTTGGGAAGTCTTGGAATACCCACCTACCTTTGATCGAGTTCTCATATAACAATAGTTACCATTCGAGCATCAAGGTGGCTCCTTTCGAAGCACTGTACGGGCGTAAATGTAGATCACCGTTATGTTGGGCTGAAGTAGGTGACACCCAGCTAGCAAGAACACATACGTCGGACAGGGCACTAACGGGACCGGAGATCATTCGCAAAACCACAGAAAAGATCGTTCAAATCAGAGCTCGATTGCAAGCATCGCGTGACCGACAAAAGAGCTACGCCGACAAACGGCGAAAGCCCTTAGAATTTCAGGTCGGTGATCGAGTACTGTTGAAAGTCTCACCTTGGAAAGGGGTTATACGTTTCGGAAAACGGGGAAAGCTGAACCCACGATACATTGGACCTTTCAAAATCGTCGCCCGAATAGGTCCGATAGCATACAGACTGCAACTACCCGCAGAGCTAAACGGTGTACACCCCGTGTTTCATATCTCTAATCTGAAGAAGTGCCTATCAGATGAAACTCTTGTCATTCCTCTTGACAAAATCGAAATCAATGAGAATCTCCTGTTTGTTGAAGAACCAATCGAAATTATGGACAGGGAGGTGAAGCGTACTAAGCATAGTCACATCCCGATCGTGAAGGTACGGTGGAATGCAAAGCGTGGGCCAGAATTCACGTGGGAACGCGAAGACCAAATGAAGCAAAAGTACACTCACCTATTCTAGCATTCTCAAATCTAGCTTTCAAACAGAATTTCGGGACGAAATTCCCTCTAACGGGGGATGATGTCACAACTAGGAATTATGTGTCTTGTAATCACTATACTCAAGTTAATGTGAATCGAAAACTTAAGAGCATGTGTGATACCTATTATTATGACGTCAAAAACTTCAATCAAATACATCATACAAGGACTACAAATAGTCATCAAACAATTGGCAACCCTAGAAGTTCTTGTTTAGGTCCACTTTGGAGTAGGACTTCCTTATTGGACCCAAATGGACCAATAAGCTTCCAATTAGTCTAACATGGGCTTAGAACCCTAATTGGGCTCTAATTGGACCCACAATCATTTATTTCAACATTTTGGGCCATTTTGGGCCTAGAATGAAATGGATTAAAAGCTTTGATCCATGATTAACCTAATCTAGCTTAATGAAGCATAAAAAAATCACAATATTTTTTTATAAGGCCAATGATCACCCAAACTAACTCTAACATTGGGCTTAGGGGCAAAAAGCCCAAAAATCTTTTCTTCCCTCTCCATTCTCGGCCCAAGCCCAAGGAAAATGGGGAGTTGACTTTGGATGCCACCTCACTTTTATTTATTGGATATCCATGCATGCAACTCATACTTCCAAGCACCTATCTCATCAAAATCACTCTCTTCTTTCCTCTCCCTCACTCCCGGCCGAAACACACACACACATACACAAATATCTCTCAAACTCTCTCAAGAACACTCAAGAACATATCCTCCCTCTCCACTCAAAAATCTCGAAATTTAGGAAGCTTTCAAGAGGATATTTCCACAAACTCTTCATCTAAGGTAAGATTATGCTTGGATCTATGACTTAGAATCTTTGTTTTATCAAAATCTTTTCCTAATCCATGCAAAAATCGTGATCTTACATCCTAGAAGCACATCAAACTCGAGATCTTCAAGAAAAGGGTGCTAAAGCCAAAAATCACCAAGTTTTCTTCCATCTTTTCTTCAAAAACCGAAACCACACCCTAAGGTGAGCTTCATACCCCTTATTTTCTGTTTTTATGAGTTTTGTGGGGGGGGGGGGGATACAAGTGAAAGTGTAGATCTATATGTGTTTGTATGCCTTGTATGATTTCTATGCTTATATGTGTGTTTTTGTGTGTTTATGATGTTGGATCTAGCCATAAACCCCGAAAAATCGTGATATACATTATGTTAAAGGATACTAGCATCAAATATATTTCTACATACAAAGTGTTCCAAGAAAAATAGCTAAATGGCTTAATAACATTTCCTTTGGGCTAAAAACTCAATTTTTGGACATAAAATGTTAAAAATATAAAGTTAAAGGGCCCAAATTGAAATACTTCGAAATCTGATGGGTGAGATGAGTCAAAACAGTTTCCATAATGTATTTTCTGAAAATATACTTTTTGGAGGATTAAAAACATAAATTTCAAGCTTAATGGGCTAAAAATGGCATTTTTGGCCCAATAGGGCCCAATATGCGAAATTTTCTGTTTTGAGCGGCCAAAACTGTGTTTTTCTGTAAAACAGTGGACTACTAGTGTTCCAAGTCCTTTTCTACGGTTTAAAATGCTTTCCAAATTTAAAAGGGACCAAAGTCGCAAAAATTTTCCAATTTGGGCCAAAATTGTAAAAACTGCGAAAAAGAGGGGTTATAACCGAGAAAACTGTATTTTCAGGGACTTACACTGTTTTCAATGAAAAATATGCTGAAAAATATCATTTTTCCATAAATTTTGGTGTTAAAATGTCAAGAAAAATGATTCAAGGACCAAACCGGAAAGTTATTTAATTAGAGAGTTGAAAAAGTAAATTTACAAACAATGAGGGGCTGAAAACAGAAAATTTTCAAGGCTAATTCAATACACTCAACTTGATCAAATATTGGCACCACGACTACCGACGAAATACAATACACAAAAATACCAAAAATCGTTGTTAAACGAATTGGTTCGGTCTCGAACCAATAAAAATCCGAAACTACTAACGCGACGATACCTCGATTCACACAAGTGATATTTGGGAATTTAATACACACGTGAGAGTGCACAGACGTCTACGCACCATCTTTGGGCCCCAAAGTGTAAAATCTTGTTTGTTGGGCCTAGCTAGCCCAATGACCTGATCTTAAGGCCCGAAGACTTCTACCTTACGAGTTGTTGGGTCTTACATGATCCAACACAGTGTAAAAGGACTTTCAATGGCTTTCATACTATTGGTCCCCAAGGGTCCTTTGGTATTGCTAGTAAAGTCGGTATTTTAATGCGAGGCGGGTCAAGGGCCCCTCGTACTCTTTTTTTTTATCCCCAACCGGCTAATGGAGTTATCGAGGTCTTCGTGCCCTTTTTCTCTTCGGATGTGGGATTACCTGAAGTCAGGGCGGTTGGATAACGTGATTAGTACGGACGACGCCTACGGGATCGTTAGTATAGTTATAAACTGGTCGTTTGTGTAACGCGTGTCTATAGCAATTAATCATGCGCAAAAATAATCCGACGTCGCCTGGGATTAATGACTTCACACGCTGCAATGGTTTTATTTTCAACTTCATGGTATTCAAAGAATTAGGAAAACATCGGGTTTTCCTAGGGTTTTTCAATACATACGTTTTCGAAATACACACAGGTCTAATGAACATTTTTTTTTTCAACTATAGAAACAAACAAGCATACTTATGGATCTTCACAAACGTTTTCAAATACTCTTTTCAGAAAATATCGGACTTTCTGGTGGTTTTCAAAATAATACAACACGTTGTTTTTCAAATACCGCTTATGAACTCACCAACATTTCACATGTTGACGTTTTTCAAAATACTTGTATTCTCAGATAATAAGTGAATCAAAGAAAAATGTACTCAGTGATGGCTTGCAGTTTACTTAATTACGAATCGAACAATTTATTTTTGGGAATGTAATGTTTAAACAATGTACTCCATGTAAACTTTATCGGTTGTACTATATTAATGCATGGTGACGAATGTTGTTACGTTTCATATATATTCAATGTTATGGTATTCAATTAAGTCACGACAGCCCTCGGACGTTTCCGCCGTCTGGTTCGGGGGTGTGACAAAAATCAATACTGACGTAATTCTATTATAGGCTTAAACTTAATCCCGAATAGATTCCCCTCCATTCTAAACTGGCAGAAACATAT
Source organism: Lactuca sativa (assembly GCF_002870075.4). NCBI lineage: Eukaryota > Viridiplantae > Streptophyta > Magnoliopsida > Asterales > Asteraceae > Lactuca > Lactuca sativa. Next base: position 112,383,552 of record NC_056623.2, read on the forward strand.
CTTAGACTAATTTTCAGCCTCAAATAGATTTTGTGAGGTACACATGAAAATCAATATCAAATAGCATACATGATATGAAAGACTATTCAATGAGTTTTGAATACTAAAACTTAGTCTATTATAAATATCCCTCCAACTGCAAAATGGTGTGTGTTGATCAAGGATTCAAACGTAGTTTCTAATAATTTAGTCTCTAATAAATTTTGTTACTCACTATTATTTCATATATTAAAATTAATCCCAAATAATATCTAAGATATCCAAAATGGTAATTTTATATTTATGAAGTCCAAAATTTGGCAGTTATATATAGGTTGTGAGTTGAGGCTGGTAGGTGTCGTACCACACATACCACACTTTTGTACTATCACGTTATTTTTTCGCTCACCCCACAAAGTCGGTGCTTGTCATACCACATTTTTATTTTTTATTTGTTTTAATTAAATAAAATGTAATTTAATAAAAAGAAAAAGACTTCATTAATTTAATTAAAAAGATTACATTCCTAAAAACTGAAAAATAAAAAAAAGTACATAGAAAGGTCAATTTTTTACTCAAAACACTACTTGTAATATTTTCTCATGATGTCCGCTCTAGCCCTCATAACCACATTGAGCTCATCCCCGATGAGGTGATCGAAGGGTTTTGTTAAAAATTCCATATCTTGACTTCTTTGCTTCTCCTCTTGAGCTCGTTGCTTCACCTTTCTTGATCTCATTTTCTCCTCTAACTTCTCCTTTTCAAAATTTAAACGACTCTGAAAATTCAAATTATGAATTTCCAAATTAGTGGCAACTCTATGTATTTCATGTCACATTCTGTTCCGAATCGTTTCCTAAGTCAGTCCGTGACCCGATTATCATTTATCATCAGGTCTAGGTCCTTTGGGGAAAAAGAGATTTAGACTCATTTGGGTGTGGGTAATGTAATTTAGATGATCTGTGAGCTTGGTTAGTGTTTTGGAGCTGAGGGGTATATCAGTAAAGTGTCAGTACGAGCTTTTTTGGAAATTGGATTTTAGTTCGTGTAGTTTTAAGGCAAGTATGAGTTGATAGGAGTGTAGAGCTTCTCGTTACCTTTTATGTGGATATAAGGATCATCAGAAACGAACTTATAACGAAGAAGTTATGGCCTTCAGAAGACGGTAGGGTTTAAGGCTAACCCTAGTACGCGGGGCGTACATAGGGAGTACATGGGGCATACTACGGAAAAGGATCGTGATACCTAATGAGAGTACCTTGAGCATACTCCAGATTCATGCAAACCCTAATTTACGGTCTTGGACCCTATTTAAGCTCCTTATCTCGTCACCTAACCCTAATATCTTCAGCCTCCATCCCTTTTAAACCCTAGATTCAAAACCTAAGTGCATTTTGTGATTTTTGAGATTGAAAAGTGATTTGTGGGTGCTTTGTGGTGAAGAAGAATAAGAGGAATACTTAGAGGAGTGGCTTGGGCATGTACATCCAAGAGTATCTTCTCATTTGCAAGCTTTCTAAGGTAAAAAGCTTATACCTTGATGATCATTTATGTTGGATCTACATTATGGTGTCTCTTTGGCACTTTTGAGTCCATTTATGCAATGATGAGCTTTTGATCCACTCTAGAAGTAGTGGATGCTAGATCTAAGCTCCAATAAGGTCCTTTATTCATAGAAATGCAAACTTTATGGAAGAATTTCGTTCATGCAAGTATTAAGACCCTTATTAAGTTCCTTTTTTAAGTGTTAGGTCCCATTAAGGCATGTATGAGAGTAAAGTTGGAAACTTTAGTGGTTAAGACCCTATCTAGGGTTCAGATCTACATTTTGGACATCTTGGATTCACCCATTAAGAGCTTAATGTTGGTTTTTGAGCTTCTGACGACTACGTTGGGCGTACGTGGGGGTACGCTCAGTGTAATGTTGATTTATGCATCACTTGTTTGTACGTCGTAATTCATGTTTGTGTAGGCGGCCGTAAGTCTAGAGTACACAGGGTGTACTCCCCAATCCATCTATTTTGGGCCTTTTTGAGTTTGGGCCTTGTTGGGCCATTGTGCTTCTGCTTTTGGGCCATGTTTAGGCTGTGGGTTTTCTTGGTGTTGGTCCCATGAGAGTTTTTGGGCTTAATTAGTAATTTGGGCCATATTAGACTTTGGGTGGCCATTATGGGCTTTTCTATGCAATTAGGTTGGGCCTTGGTTTTGGGTCAAGTAAGAAAAGGGTAAAATGGTCTTTTACTCTTTAGGAAGTTGGTTTATGGAGTTGGCCTCAGATTTTGGGCTTCAGGTTAATTTGATTAAGATTTATATTTTTATGATAGTTGGCGCGAGGTTATCTGGTTCAGTGACTCGAGCAGTCTTTTAATTATCAGCGGATTAAGGTGAGTCTCCACTGTATTCGTAGGTCGAAGACACCAATGTCAGCCTACTAGGTTATGTTACACTAGTTTTCCTTGTGACTCTTGCATGATATGTTGGGTTAAGCCCATTTTTATGATGGGCTAGGCCCATTGTATGTCGGGCTAGGCCCATTTGTATGTTAGGCTAGGCCCATGGATCGGGGGGGCTAGGCCCATTATATGTTATGTAGGTTCTATATGTCGTTGTGACTTTTGCATTTGTATGATATGGCTAGTCCCATTGGTTTGGCAGGGCTAGGCCCATTATGGTGGGTTGGGCCTAATATGCGGGTTGGGCCCAATGTGAGGGCTAGGCCTAATGGTATGTATGGTAGGTGGTATTTTAGGGAACTCACTAAGCTTTGTGCTTACAATTTTTATTGTTATGGTTTCAGGTACTTCCGGTTCAAAAGGGAAGGGCCAGACTTGATCGTAGCGTATCCACCCATATTTCTATATTATGATGATTTTGGGATTGTACTCAGATAACTGTTTCTTACAAAGTACTTTTGAATATTTAGAAAAAGGATATTGAATGTTGAATTAAAGATAATTAATGTTTTGGTTGAATTAAAAATGAAATTTTTACCTCATAATTTTGGGACGTTACAAGTTGGTATTAAAGCCTTAGGTTGAGGGATTCAGGCACACTCTCGGGTATGTCTGAAATCAAATTGAAGAATTGGGAATATTTTGAAAGAAAATGAGTTTCTAAAAGTATTTAAAAAGAAGGGAATAAATTTCTAAAAGGATTTTGTAAAAATAAAGGGGGTGTGATGCGTGCAATCGACCGAGCTCAAGTAAATGATTCCTAGAATACCCATACATGTTTGTTATGATATATGTTATAAGAATTGCATGCCAGGATGGGGCTAGGGATACTTTCAGGAATTGCATGATAGATTGGCCTGATATGTGATGCCTTGTAGCCTAAGACGCATTGTTTGTTATGATGGATTGGGAACATGTATTGGTATCAGTAATTGCTAAGTGTATGCTTTAAAAGTTGTATTCGATTAGGATTATATAGCCCTAGAATCATTGATTTGGCCTTACTACATGTTCCTCATTTGGTTGTGGTCCTAGGGTAAAGTCTTTTATTCGACAGTCTATTTGATCCTATATTGTGTATAATTTGCATGCAAATGGCAACCAGCACCGAGAGTGGAAGTTCCTAACGTGAGTTATAGTATGTGAGTCTAAATGTTCTTTGGTTATTCTATGGATTGGAGTGATACTGCACGAATGCTACTTTCTTTGTGCTTTGTGGAACTCTTAAGTGATGTGAGTTAGCTATTAAGTGAATATGTTAAGTCACATGTGACAAACGTTGAATAATCTTAAAGTGATGGATTTGACCGTATTGTGCAATTCTCGTTTGAGTCTAACCATTGTACGGACTAGTCTTTCACTCGAACGATTATCTAAGTTTTGTTGTGTATGATTGTATTCATGAAGTGGGTAACTGAAATTATGGGGAGTTCTTTAGCAGCTCATGGCAGGGTGAGGTCAGAAACCTAGGAAAGCCTATGAGGTGATTCAGTAGGTTTATTTGCGATGTTTAGCGAGTATTTGGAATATCAGTTTGAGAAGGTGACTTGGAGGATTTAGAATGATTCTTGAGGAAAGTATGGATAGGTGTGGAAGGTAGTATTGGGGCCGTACTACTGAAAGCACAAGATCCATACTTGAATCGGGGAAAGTTTCGGAGAATCTAGGAAGCTTGTGGGATGAGGATTCTTGAGTATGTTCTCATCATTTGCATGTTTTTTTAGTATGGTGATGAGCACTCAGGAAAGGGCTTCAGGTTTAGGTTTCGACTCAGGTGCAGGTACTAAAACGATCGATGAGCAGATGCGGGAGTTCATCTCATTGGAGATTACCCGTAATATTTTGGATCAGACTCCTATGATATTTGGTACGGTCAAGGTGGGATTTTGGATGAGTGCTTGGGCACATTTCGTACAAAGGATATGGCTATTGTTGGAGCTTGCACTCTTTCTTTCTATGAGTTTCGTGTTTGTGGAGATCCTAAGTTCTTTGGGGAGAAGGACCCCATTTCTAGTAGGAGATGGTTAGTGGATATGGCTAACGCTTTCAGGACGTGTTTCTACCTCGAGGGGTCGAAGGTTAGATTTGCCTACTGTCTTCTGAAAGATGGAGCCCGAGATTGATGGGAGGAGGTAGACTTCGCTTTAGGAGGAAAAACCCTGGAGACGGTGACTTGGGATGAGTTTGTGACTCGGTTTAGGGCCAAGTTTGCACTAGCTATTAAGGTGCAACAATTAGCAAGAGAGTTTCAAGACCTTCTCCGGACAACTGAGAATGTGCCAGAAATCATTACCAAGTTCTGGGAGAGGCATTTTTTGGTTCCATAGTATGTTACGGATTAGGAGATGAAGAAGGTAAGGTATCATGAAATGCTGAGGGATGACATCAGGGAGTTTTTGAGTCTTTCATGGTGCGAGACCCTGAATAATATGATTGATAGAGCTCGAGAGCATGACATTGATTTGGAGCACCTCAGGAAGAGGAAGTAAGAGCAGACTTAGATTTTAGTGGGCCAAGTGAAGATATTGTAACATCCCAAAAATTTCAATAATTTTAAACTTTTCAAAACAACACATTTATTAACAAAATCTCTGAGATACCTAAAACCATAAACTAAAAATAGTAAGCACAAAGCTTAGTGAGTTTTCCCCAAAGTACCAACACACAACAGATAACATATACAACAAACAACATCCATACAGAGCCTTCAATCTAACTGGAACGCCCACCGGCCTAAAGACTATTTGGACCGCTCATAGAACCTTCAGCATGGCTGGACTGCCTCATCGGGCGTTCAGACTATCTGGACCGGTCACAGAACCTTCAGTATGACTAGACCGCCTCACCGAGCCTTCAGACTATATGGACCTCTCATAGAACCTTCAGCATTACTGGACCGCCTTACTAAGCCTTCAGCTTATCTGGACCGTTCTCTGGGCCTTTGCCTGACTTGTAAGCCCCACTGGCCTTCAGCCTATTCGAGCTGCCTTGGGTTTGTTGTCCTTCAGCACTAAGCAGGAACGCCTCAACCCAACCACACACATAAACCATGTCGATATATACATAACAGATAAGCATACATATAACATACTAATATAAATATTATTGGGTTTGTTGACTGGCAGCACAAAGTAGTACAGTCTCAACCCAACCACACTACATCAACACATCCGACTGGTAAACATATAGCCAGAACAGATAATAGGCAGATCTAACAGGTCACTAAACATAGTATCATGCTATCTACCAGGATACAGATCTAAAAAATCACCACAGTACTCAATCATACAATGAACCAGGATAACAATCCAAAGGGTCGGCATTGGTGCCTTCGACCCATAAGTACAGTGAGGAAGACTCACCTCGTATTGCCGAATCCTACATATGATCCGTGGCTGTTGTCTGACAGCTCCCCGAACCGTAAACATCAAGACAACACCCCATCATCAGCTGATTCCACAAATAATCTCTAACTACAAATCCGCTATAATCCACGTGCTATCAGATACCAAAATGACAACCCATCAACATCTAGACACTGACTCACACTATGAGTCCAAATTAGGGTAAAAGTCCTTTTTACCCTTCCTCAAGCTTGGTCCAAAGCTAAGGCCCAACTAGATGATGAAATGCCCAAAATCCAAGAATAACATCTAAGGCCAAAATATGGCCTAATTTTCCAAATTGGGCCTAATTCCTTTCATGGGTCCTTTCCAAAGAAGGCCTAATAAGATACAACAACCCAACAATAAAAATCCAGATGGCCCAACATAACCCAACGCAACCCAACCCAAAACGCAAAAAAGACCAAGTCTATTGAGTACACGGGGCGTACTCATCATGTACGCATAGCGTACTGCTTAGGAGGCTTGTAGGCACAGAGTTCACACTTGTATGCATAACGTACTAACCAGCCCAAAGCCAACTTTCCAACTAAGCACTTAACACGTTAAGACTTGGATCCAAACTCATATCTGACTTCCCTAAGGTGGTTAATCACATAAAGTTGCCAAGTTTATGTGCATGCATGGCTAAATGGGACTCTACAACTCAACTTTGCAGATGTACGCCCTGCGTACTCCCTTGGTACGCCCCGGGTACTAGGGATCCTTCCAAAACCGTAAATATTCCGAAGGTCAAAACTTCCTCAATCTAAGTCCGTTTCTGAAGAACTTTATATCCATAGAAAGGTGGCGAGAAGCCCTACACTTATAGCAACCCATCATAGCCTTGAAGTTCCCCGAACCAAACCTAAAATTCATAAAGGACCTAAATAACCAATTATGATTATGCCCTTGGGCTCGGAAACACCGTCAAACACTCGGATCACTCAGACTTTAACATCCTCATACAAAAGGGCCAAAACCTTTTTATTCCAAGATCCCAAGCCTTACGATAATGAAGTGATTCGAAACCGGGTGTTACAACCAATGGCTCAGGATTCACGTTTTGGAGGCCATCAGGGTCGGAGCCGTTGGGCCAAGTGTGGGAGGATCCATGAGGGAGGATGTTTGGAGATAGGTCAACGATGTTTCATTTATAGTTAGATGGGTCATTTTAGTAGGGATTTTCCCCGTGGGTCGTCTCCGATTTATTTTCACTACAACCAGGTGGGCCACAAGAAGGCCGACAGTCTGATGTTGAGGGGTGGAGCAGTGAGTACACCTACTCTAGTTACTTTGAGGATCACCAACGGTTGTGAAGGTAGGGCTGGAGCCCCAGCAGCAAGGAGTCATGCATTGCAGTGCCAGTCAGGGGAGGCCAGGGTTTCATCAAATGTTATTGCGAGTATGTTTTCTATTGCTTTCTTCTTGATTATTATTAGTATTTATATTGCCTTGGATTCTTTTTTGGGCATGGGTAAGCATTATCTTTGTTTGAGCTCTCTATTATTGCCTGGGTTATATCATCAGAATTGTTATATGCCATTTTGCATGCCAAGAGTCATTAGTGGGTCATATCATGCTGAGCGAATTCAGTTTGTTTGGTTGTTGTTCCAGTTCTTTGATGGGGTCAATTCAGGGGTATCATTTGGAAGGGCTATGGTCGGATCAGCTGCTAGTTCTTCAATAGAGTAGAAGTTTGGATGTGATAACATTTGTTTAGGTAGGATCGACAGTCGTCTATGGCAGGACCTTTGGGTCCAATCTTTACCGTTTCTAGGGAAGGAGTGGTAGAAAGAAGATGAGGGTGGCAACCGTATGGTGTTTGGATATTGGAGGTGCCAGTGGAATTTCATAATTAAAAGGGTTGAATATGGTTAGAATTCAGAGATCCTTAAGATGGGTTGGGAATCCATCAAATTTTGTGGGTTGGGAGAGCTTTGACGGATCCTAGTGGGGGAGAATCGTTCAGAATTCTAGGAGTTGAATCAGGTGTGAAACTAGTATGAGTTTCACATCCCATTCAGGAGGGAAGAAAACTTAAGTGGGCATCTAGATTGAGGTTGTGTAAGTTGGGAGTTCATGAAACTTCTAACAGCTGGTTTGCGTCTTCTTTGTGGTATAACAGACATGTGTATGGATCTAGGTTGAGGGTTTTTTTAGAGCCTCACTGTCTGTTCTTGTTTGATGAAGACTTTAGGGGTTCAAAGCATGACCCGAACACCTGATTGGGATTCAGTGGGATACGGATTTGACTTAGGATGATTGGGGTTGATATGGTAGAGGTATAGTAATACCATGGGCGGTTACCATTATGGGATAGACGTGTCATAATACTGCGGGGTAGCCGTATAATGCATTGGATTGACAGATAGTGTGGAAGTATCGTAATTCTACGATGGGATCATAACATTCATTGCATTGAGGTAGACCATCGTTGGGGTGGTTGTGAGTATAAAGGAGGATCAGCTCGTGCCAGGGTCAAAAAGCATCTCTCTGTCATTGGAGGAGGACCATTGGGGTCTGAGGCGAGGTTGGGCCTGTGTAGCTCTCGAAGGGGTGAGACCCGTGGACATGGGCCCTCCGTTGGTATAGACTGGGTGAGACCCGAGTGATTATGGCAACATAGGTAAGACCTGGCAGAGAGCAATTGGGTCAAACAATTGGATTATGGTTTTAGTAGGAGGATTATGTGGCTAGGGCGTGGCATGGGACGACACATAGGCTAGGGTAGCCTTATCAGTTGGACTCATAGGAACCTAGTGGTTGGACTAGGTGTGAGATTGGTAGTCTCAATGGTGGAATGGAGATTTTTATATCTCAGTTTAGTGAATGGATGCAGTAAATCAGAAGATTTTGGGTGAAATGCAAGTGTAAATCCTTGGATCTTATGTTATGAGTTATGTACCGAGTTGGCTTTTGGTCAGGACTCGTGTTGGGAGTCGTTAGTGTGTTTATGCAGAATCGTTGCTTCAACAAGTTATGGATTTAGTAATTTGTATGTTGGATTATCACTTGGAAGGTTCAGGGTTAAATGGATGTTTTCAGAAGGAGACCCCTGTGATTGTGTTTCAGAGTCATTCTACCTATGTGGAGGTCAGACAAGTTTTGGGATTTTGAAATTATAGAAGTAGTATAGTGGATCGATAGTTATAGGATCAGTGAATTATTCAGCACTAGAAGGTTTTATTCGGAGCGTTGATTTCTAGGAGGGTGGTATGGAGTACAAAATCTAATTTAAGTGGGGCAGAGTTGTAATACCCTGTTCCGAATCGTTTCCTAAGTCGGTATGTGGCTGGAATATCGGCTATCATCAGGTTTAGGACCTTTGCGGAAAAATATATTTAGACCTATTTGGGTGTGGGTAATGTAATTTAGATGACCCGGGAGCTCGGTTTGTGTTTTGGAGCCAAGGGGTATATCGGTAAAGTATCACTTCGGGCTTTTATGGAAATTGGATTTTAGTTCGGGAAATTTTAAGGCAAGTATGACTTGATAGGAGTATAGAGCTTCTCGTTACCTTTCTGTGGATATAAGGATTGTCGAAAACGGACTTATAACGAAGAAGTTATGGCCTTCGGAAGATGGTCGGGTTTAAGGCTAACCCTAGAATGCGGGGCATACATAGGGAGTACGCGGGGTGTACTAGGGAGAAGGATCGCGACACCTAATGAAAGTATGTTGAGCGTAATGGGAGTACGCATGGCGTACTCTAGTTTCATGCAAAACCTAATTTAGGGTCTTGGACCCTATTTAAGCTCCATATCTCATCACCTAACCCTAATATCTTCATCCCCCATCCCTTTTAAACCCTAGATTCGAACCCTAAGTGCATTTGGTGATTTTTGAGCTTGAAAAGTGATTTGTGGTGAAGAAGAAGAAGAGGAACACTTGGAGGAGTGGCTTCGGCTTGTACATCCAAGAGTATCTTCTCATTTTCAAGCTTTCTAAGGTAAAAACTTATACCTTGATCATCATTAAGGTTGGATCTACATTATTGTGTCTCTTTCGCAATTTTGAGTCCTTTTATGCAATGGTGAGCTTTTGATCTACTCCTGAAGTAGTGGATGCTAGATCTAAGCTCCAATAAGGCCCCTTGTTCATAAAACTGCAAACTTTATGGAAGACATTTGTTCATGCAAGTATTAAGACCCTTGTTAAGCTCCTTTTTAAGTGTCCAGTCCCATTAAGGCATGTATGAGAGTAAAGTTGGCAACTTTATTAGTTAAGACTTTGTCTAGGGATCAGATCTATGTTTTGGACATCTTGGCTTAACCCACTAAGAGCTTAATCTTGGTTTTTGGGCTTCTAACGAGTACGTTGGGCATACATGGGGGTACGCTCAACGTAATACTGATTTATGCATCACTCGTTTTGTACATCGTGCTTCATGTCTGAGTATGTGGGGGCGTACGTCTCGATTATGTAGCTCATACTCCCTAATCCAGCTATTTTGGGCCTTTTTGAGTTTGGGCCATTGGGCTTCTGATTTTGGGCCATGGTTAGGCTGTGGGTTTTCTTGGTGCTGGTCCCATGAGAGTTGTTGGGCCTAATTAGGAATTTGGGCCATATTGGGCTTTGGGTGGCCATTTTGGGCTTTTATGTGCAATTACGTTAGGCCTTGGTTTTAGGTCAAGTAAAAAAAAGGGTAAAATGGTCTTTTACCCTTTAGGAAGTTGGTTTATGGAGTGGGCCTCAGATTTTGGAGTTTAGATTAATTTGATTAGGATTTGTATTTATTGATAATTGGCACGAGGTTATCCAGTTCAGCGACTTGAGCAGTCATTTGACTATCAACGGATTGAGGTGAATCTCCTCATTGTATTCGTAGGTCGAAGACACTTATGTCGACCCACTAGGTTCTGCTACACTAGTTGTCTTTATGACTCTTGCATGGTATGTTGGGCTAGGCCCATTTGTATGTTGGGATAGGCCCATTGTATGTCGGGCTAGGCCTATTTGTATGTTGGGCTAGGCTTATGGATAGGAGGGGCCAGGCCCATTATATGTTATGTAGGTGCTAACTGTCTTTGTGACTTTTGCATTTGTATGATAGGGCTAGGCATATTGGTTTGGCAGGGCTAGGCCCATTATGGTGGGTTGGGCCCAATATGCGGGCTAGGGCTAATGTGAGGGATAGGCCCAATGGTATGTATGGTATGTGGTATTTTGGGGAACTCACTAAGCTGTGTGCTTATGGTTTTTATGGTTAGGATTTTAGGTACTTCCGGTTCGAAAGGGAAGGGTCGGACTTGATCACAGCACATCCATCCATGTTTCCGCATTATGATGATTTTGGGATCGTACTATGATAAATGTTTCTTATAAAGTACTTTTTAATACTTAGAAAAAGGATATTAAATGTTGACTTAAATATAATTAATGTTTTGGTTGAATTAAAAATGAAATTTTTACCTCATAATTTTGGGACGTTACACTACATCCCCTCTTCCCGTTCCTGATGTATTCGACGACAAAGCTTCTTTTTTTCATCTTATCTCAACCCATCGGTTGAACTACCTCTTTAAGCTTGAGCTCATCCACTTCGTTCAATTCAACCCCAAAATGCGTATCCGATTAAGTAGCGTAACTCGTCTCAGAAACTTTGGTTCTTTTCTCACCACCTTTTCACTACCATACTCTTCTATCCATTTCGGGGACTTGGATAAAACCTCCAAACATCGAGAAACTTAGACAGATTCCTATTATTGTCAACAAGAAAAATTTTAAGCGTCGTCTTTAAAATGTGTTCATCGCTTCGCTTTTTCATTGAGTTAGCAAATTGTTGTAAATGCTGTTAAATTTGTAACATATTTGTTCATCTTGCGAAACTTGCTAGTACACTGATCTTTAGTGCGGTACTCGCCAGGATCCATCACCATAAGAAATCGCTTACGTATGGATCGCCAAAAACATTCATATTTTTGCACGTTCCCTTTCTTGGAATCCTCTGAAATATCGATCCATGATTGCGCTAAAACCATCTCCTCGTCTGGTTGCCATTGTTGACACACCATCTTCTCTTTTCGAACCACCACTTTTCCTTTTCCGCATTATTTGGGGTTGGATGGTTTGGGTTGGGTTTCCCAAACAATTTCAGGTTCAGCCTCGTCAACTGGTTAGGGACGGGGTTGAGTTTCCCGGACAATTCGACTTCCAATAACAAAACGTATTCGGGGAGGGGGATTATGAAACGTTATTGGACTGAGAGGTTGCATCGTGTAAATTTATTGTGGTATCTATTGATAGAAAAAATGTTGGAGTTGGAGTTGGGGTCGTGGCGAAATCGAAAAGGAATCCATTTATGGACGCTAAACCGACGACTCAATCGGAAGAACAATTGCACGCAATTTGCTACGAGCAGTAAACTAAGGGTTTTTTTGGATACATTTTTTGATTGCAAAGATTTCAAATATTGTATAAAGTGAAAACGATTTGTTTTCAAAAAATGTAGAAGAAGATAATGCATTTATAGTGGTTTTTGAAAAAACAAAATGGAAAAGAAAACAAATTTAGCCGTTGCCACTGGCTACAAATTGCAAACGGTCGATTTTTTGATGTGGTATAACTCTCAGACATGGTATGCCTATCAAAGGAAAAGGGGTCGGTACTGTGTGTAGCGCATATTGCACTCTACTTCGGTATGCAGTAGGCTTTGCACCGTATGCACTGATACACTACTAAAATGACTTATTTCCAATATTTTAAAAACTGATTTGAACCGGTTGGTCAAATAGAAATGAAACAGTCGGTTGTTACAAAAACCCGTTTTAACAGGTTGAACAAGTTAAATTGAATAAAAACACTGGAAAATAACCATTTTGCATGATAAACTTTGTTAGTTTATTCACATCTATTTAGATTTTTCTAAATAAAAATATCTGAAGTTTTTTTGATACGTTTGTATTCATCTAAATATATATTTTGTTTCATATTATATTTTATTTTATTTTCGATGTATATGGATTGATGTAAAACTAATGATTATGTGTTATGTTAATATATTTTGATTGATGTACAACTTGTTTTTATATGTATTTTTAATGTTTAAAATTGTAGACATTAAATTCTCTATATTATATATATGTATGCATGTGTAGGAAAATAAAAAAAATAAAATATATAAAAATCTATTGAGCTAGCGGTCGAACGGGTTGAACTGAAAACCTATCAACATATCCATTCAACTAGAAAACCGAATTTTAAAATATTGCATTTTACCATCATTTAATTTAAACACCCTAAAATAATATGGATTTTAGATTCCCATTTCAAAAACTTCTAGCATTTTTTCTTTCTTTTAGAAAAAACTAGGGAAGAATCTCACGTTGCGGGATTGGTTACACAAAAGAAATGGACACAACACACAGTTTATTGAGTTAATTTAGATGTTACATTCCATCCAAAAAAGAAGATCATTCATCACCCTAATATCTATTGGGTTTCTTCTCAACAATACTATGTATTGCTTCATCACATTTTGGTGTTCTGTTCTTTAAACTATTCATTCCCTAACATGGTCAATAAAACATGTTTCTAATTTACCAAATGACAGTGGGAACTAAAAATCGTTAATAAACAACAATGAATACTGTTGTAAGTATAAGGTGACACCAATTGATTTGCCTGATGTTTGTTCAGCCACTTCTTTGACATATTCAGGATCATCACATATCAAGACATTGTCAAAAAGTGTTGTGGATTGAACCTGTAAAAAATAAACATCACATTTATATAATCATTCTATCCTCAAAAATATATAATCACATCAATTAATACGACGTATTAGTATTATATCAATGTACTTTCAAAGAATCGTATTATAGCAATGTACTCTGAAAATTATATTGTTATAACGGATATAGTGTAAAGAATCATATTATAACAATATACTTTAAAAAGTTTTGCAAAAAGGATTGGCATTATAAATAATGAATTTAAGTAGACCATTTATCTCTATTTAAGAAAATTCCGAAAAAAAAAATTTAAGGAATTAAAAATCATCTTAATCAATCAATAGAAGATCGGTTGACAAAAATGAAACAACAAATACTCTGTTGCTAACACAATACCGGTTTAAGCAAAAAAACATTAAAGAATGTAAACAAATTAAAAATAACTTCAATTAACAGATTCATCCTTTAAAAGTGATAATGACATGAAAGTATATTGCTATTTATGTTGTAATACCATTATTTGATTGTATAGATTCAATTACCAAATTTTTAATTAACATGATTGTGCACACATTTTAAATACACAAAACAATTCAGGGATATATTTTTAGGCTGTTTAAACAAAATTTAGTTTTGATCTAGGTTTTGAATTTGGTGATAACACATCATACCATCATAAAAGAACATAACACAAAGGAAAGAAGAAAGTCAGAACAAAAACCTGATGAACAGAAGAACCGCAACAGGAATACATTCTATGAGGAAATGTATATGTTGAAGATCAAACCTGGTCGTTCCAAATTTATGTCAATGATTCAACATGATTCTGCTTTGAAAGGGTAACAACAAATCATGAAAAAAAAAAGTGTCAATACAACTCTTTTTAATAGAACTCTCTCAATTCAATAGTTAAATTAAGGTTTATGCAATTAGAATCAATATGAGATAGATATAAAGTGGTTACAAATTTGGTCTTATCGTCAGCTATGCTTAAATTTTGGTCGTTATTTGAGATAATTGTGATATTTTTGTTTATGTTTTATGCAAAATGACTATATTACCATTTTATTCAAAAAAATAGAAATGAGTAATTATTTGAGATATTTGTGATGCCTTTATTCATGTTTTAAGCAACATGACAATACTACCCTTTGATTTATAAACAAAAAAATTCAGAAAAGGGTAATGTAACAATTTTACCTGGAACGTGACCAAAAACATCACAAAAAAGGACATTTTTGTAACTTACTTTAAAATCTGATAAACCAAAAACATCACAAAAAAGGTCATTTTTGTAACTTACTTTAAAATCTGATAAAAAAAATACGGAAAGAGTACATGGTTAATGACCACCATGCCTGAGATCACATGTGGATGAAGTTGTTGTTACTGAAGGTATAGGTGATTAACATTGCCATATATTTTTTGTAATTAGCCTAAAGTGTGCTGTTATTTCTTGTAATCACCTAAGAAAAATCAAAAATGAAATTAAGATGCAATAACCAGAAAATAAGATACTATCATAAATAGATGAATTATTATGATTTTTTTTTCTAAAAAAACAGAATAGACAATATAATAAACAAATTGCAAAGAATAACAACCTATTTTAATTTTCATACAAATTTAGACAATTTAATTTATTTTTTACCCATTATAAGCAACACACTTTTAATTTTTTTACGTATCATACAAACCCCCACCTACAATACACAAAGTAGCAGTGAGAGACACACACATACATAAACTCAACAATCTATCCTTCTTATAAAGCGATAATTACAATAATCAGAAAATTGGAGGTAAGTGTTATAAAGTATGCTTTGATAGGTAATTATAAGGAGGTGTTCTTTTAATCAGAAACATTAATAACAAACATAACAGAATTGCATTCATACAGGTATTAAGTATTTAGTGAGCAAGCAAAGAATCTGACCTTCAAGTTTGTAACTTGATATGGACAACCAGCTGGTATAAAAACAACATCACCAAGATTTTGTTTAAAGCTCCATGGTCCAATTCCTAATCAGGATAAGAAAAATCCAAAATTAAAAACAAAAACCATCCAAAGGAGACTTAATTCGAAAACTTCCAATTAAAATACTTGCAATTAATCCAAAACCAATCAGATATCACAGTGAACTTATAATGTGTTTTTCTTCTTTCTTGTCGATCCCCTCAAAAATCAAACAACACAAACGTCCATTTCATTCATCAATTGCTGTCAAAAATCAACACCCAAACATCCGCTTTCCTATCCTTTACCATCAAACAACCAAAAAAAAGGCGAGGGGAGAAAGAACTAAGACTACTGAAGCAGCACCGTTTGTTTACCTGCAATCGTTGGAGGGAGGTAGTCCCTCTCTATCTATCTTGCTTGTTGATCACTACCCACAGACATCCCTCTCGATCTGTTGTTGCTTCCAATCGGGTCCCTCTTCTCGACTAGACAAAGGCAAAGGACCGAAGTCCTTATTACTTCTTCGTGTGTTGCTAACTGATTGGATCAGAAGAAGAAAGGAGACGACGACAACCCTCCCTTGCGATTCCCAGCCAGCAGAACTCCCAATCAATTGCAACTACTGCACCTTCCTTGACCTGTGGCTGACGACGACGAAATCTACAAAATAAGAAGAGAAGTTTTACCTTCCATGGCCGATCGGTTCTGAACGGAGTCGACAAAAGGATAGGTAGAGTCGAGTAATTGGAAGATACTGGGTGAGAGTGTCGGAGTGGATGGATAGATAGAACAATCAGGATGTCGGGAAACCAAAATAAAAAAACCCAAAACGATTAAACCTATATGTACCTCAAAACACTGCCTCCCATGTCCGATATTTGGTGGTGGTGGCGAGAAAGGGTCTGACAGCGACCTGCTTACCATCGATTTATGGGTAAGGTTTAGGTGACGGTGGTTTCTATCCGATGGGGTATAACTGTTGGGATAGTGTCTAAGGCTACAACTATATTTGGCAAGTATTTGACCCAGTTATGCATGGTCCTTTTGGATTGCCTTCACCATAGCAACTTGACAGGATGATTTATAATGAGAGAAGGAATATTATTAATATATTATAAGAATAATATAAGGAATAATAATATTTTTATTTGATTAATATAAGTCATAAATTAATTAGGAATGAATTTGGTGACTTAAGGAGATTAATTGAATAAAGGGGCATAAACTGTCAAATGTGTGATAGTTATAGTTTGGGCTATAAATCCCTTATGGATAAAGGGTGGCCGGTTTTAAGGACTTTCAATAGGCCTTAAAATCATCCATAGGCTTATCATGAAGGGATTAGCATTGCTTAGGGCCTAAGTTATCCAATTAGGGTTTAAGGGTGAAACCCTAGGAGCCTAACGAGTATAAATAGATCCTAGGGGTCAAGGGAAATCGGCACTTGTGCTTTTAGATAAGAAACCCTGGCCAATTTGATCCCCTCTCCTCTCTCCTAAATGATCTTCTTGCTAGTTGGTGTTTGTAAGCCATTAGAGGAGTGACAATTGTGACTCTAAAGCCTCGAGGACAAGAAGATCAAGCAAGTGATTCAAGGTAAACTTCTAATCTCTGATTTCATATTGTTATTATAGTCTATTAGCCATTAGAAGTCTTGGATTCAATGTATGTTCAATTAGAGAAGCCTAGATCCAAGCTTTAGGGTTGCATGTGCACATAGGAATGTTCATATGGCTAAAACCCATCAGTGGTATCAGAGCCTAGATTGGTTTCTATTGAATTGATACTTTGATTGCTTGTTTGTTGCTGAAAAAAAATTGTTTTTTTGTCCTCTGGCTGCTGAACTCGGCGAGTAGGCTCAACTCGGCAGCCCATTTGGGTACTCGGCGAGTTCGAGCGTCAGAAAGAGGAAACTTCGGGATTTCTTGCTCTTTATCTTTGAGATACTTGCCTTAATCGTATTAGATCAATATAAATCTGATTTTATGATATATATGAGTATATTCTTGACCTAATTGAAGATATTTATCAATTGATAAAATATTTGTTTCCTTATGTGATAATTGATTAATTATTTTATTTTAATTGGTAAATTGTTTTGCAAGAAATCATTAAATAAATCAAATATGGATAATTGTGGAATTAATTGTAGATTAAGATTATTTGTTATTTGATCCTCTATGTTTTAAAAGTTTAAAACTTGCCCTCAAGTTTTGAAATTTATGTTTTGTGATTAAAAGTTTAATTTTGACAATTTAAATTTCAAACCCTAGAATTTTACAAGTTTAAAATCCAACCCTATACTAATATAATATTACAAGATTGATATATATATATATATATATATATATATATATATATATATATATATATATATATATATAAAATCAAAATGCTAGTCTTACCGTTAGTAGGCCTCATTCACGAAGTCGGTCTATAAGGTGGGTATAAGGATGCTGCCTATAAAATGGCGCTTAATGGGTGTACACTCACACCCACCACTTGCTTGATCGGTGGAGGGTCGTTAGCCGAACGGGTAGGATAGGACAACCTCATCTCTTCATTAAAAGCATAATATGAAATACAAAGTAACTACATGTTTTTCAAAAATTTCCCAATATTAGTTACTTTAGGAAAAGTGAATTGATGCAATCCCATGAAACTACACTTTGCACCCTTGCTAAGAAGTTAGTGGAGCGCGTGTAGTTTACCGGCACACTAATTGGTTCTAAGCAAAGGTGGCAAAGGGTGATTCATTGTTTATCATAGTTCGATGGAGCGTGTGTGGTTTACCGGCACATCGAATAGGTCATCGTTACAATGAAGGCACCATGTGAATTTGCATGGTAATTCACACCCACTTTGTGATCCTCGGTATCCCAGTCACAAACGAGAGGGGCATATCGAGATTTAAACATGCCATTGAAAAGTTTCAATGAATCTCATCCAAACCTAGGAATTCTCAATACATTTAGAACCTAAAGTTATGTTTTCATGGTGGAGAATTAGTGAATCGTCATTCACTTACCTTCATATTATTTGCATGTTGGATTACGGCATCCCTTTTCTAATATGTAAATATTGTTGTTGGATCCTAGCCCCAATTCTTCTTATTGGGTGATAATTAGGGATTCATATTCTAATCTATCCTTGTCCTTTCTATTTGTAGATGTCGAACGCAAACAACGCTGCTGCTTGTTCATTCACATTGATGAGCCTTTGTCAAAAGGTCACTTTCGATGGGACAAACTTTAGTGAATGGATAAGATACATTCGCACAATTGCTCGCTATGAGGACAAGGAGTATGTCCTCGATGAGAAGCTCGAGAAGATCAACCCTGAAATCGCTACTCTGGCTGAAATGACCGCTTTTGAAACTCACGAGTGTGACGCAACAAAGGTACATTGCATCATGATAGCCACCATGAATGCCGAATTCAAAAAGTCCTATGAGGACATGTATCCGTACGAAATGCATCAAGACTTGTTGGAGAGATACCACCAAAACGCGAGGCAAGAGCGTTACGAGATTTTCACTAACATGATTTCCGCCAAAATGGGTCATGGAGAATCTCTTACCGTGCACCTGCAAAAGATGCAAAGGTATGTCGATCGTCTTCGCAAGTTGAATGTTGACTTTGGGGAAGACTTGGCGATCGACATGGTGCTTCACTCTTTGCCTCCGTGTTACAATCAATTCAGGATGACCTACCACATGAACAAAGAAGAGGTCACCCTAAGTAAGCTCCAAGGTCTCCTTAGGGTTGCTGAAAGTAACCTCAAGGACAAGTCTGTTGCACCCACTCCCAATCTACCCGCTGCTCCTGTTTTGGCCATTGGGCAAGGAAGAGGCAAAAAGAGGAAGGCTCCGTCTAAGAGCCACCGCAAGGGAAAGTCCCGAGATGGTTCCTCCTCTAGTGGGACCAAAGTTGATCCCGCTAAGTCTAACCCTAACCCTAAGGAGGTAGAGTGCCATCATTTCCATAAAATAGGGCATTGGAAGAGAAGCTGCCCAGACTACCTGCAAGCCATAAGGGAAGGAAAGATCAAGCCATCTTTCGCAGGTATATACACAATTAAATCTAACGATTCATCTCATGCTATTTCTTGGGTCATTGATACCGGTTGTGGTTACCATATTTGTTCTGAATTACAGGGACTAAGAAGAAATAGGGATGTGGAGCATGGAAGAATAAATCGAATCATGGGGAACAGAAGATCGTCGCCTGTGACCAAGATTGGAGTGTATTCTTTAGTGCTTAGGAATGGTTTGTGTTTAGATTTGAACAATTGTTGCTATTCGCCAGAAATGGCAAGAAACATCATTTCATTTGATGGTTTGTTTAGACAAGGTTTTAGATTTTCTTTTAATAATGAGAATGGTTCTATTCTTGCTTATCCAAATGGTATCTTATATTTTGAAGCAACATCGTGTAATGGAATTTATGAAACTGTTATGATTGTAGATAACTTAGGAAATGATGTTTTATGCATGGATTCTTCCAATAGTATGGATAGAGCATCCTTGTGGCATTTTCGTCTTGGACATGTCAACAAGAAGTGTATAGCCCAACTCCAAAAGGATGGAGTGTTGGAGTCATTCGACCTTTGGGAAGATGACACATGCGAGTCTTGTTTACTTGGAATGATGACTAAGTCACCCTTCACAAGTACATGTGAAAGGGGTGAGGGTCTATTGGACCTAATACATACCGATGTATGTGGACCGTTTAGATCAACCACGAAGGATGGGAACCGCTTCTATGTGACTTTTACCGATGCCTATAGTAGATATGGGTATATCTACTTAATCAAGCAAAAGTCAGAAATTTTTGAAAAGTTCAAAGAGTTCAAGAATGAAGTGGAGAATCAATTGGGAAGGAAAATCAAGATGCTTCGATCCGATCGAGGAGGAGAGTACCTAAGTCTTGAGTTCCACGATTATCTCAAGGAGTGTGGAATAGTTTCACAATTGACGCCACCTAGGACACCGCAGTTGAATGATGTGGCAGAAAGGCGTAATTGAACCTTGTTAGACATGGTTTGCTCTATGATGAGTCGTGCTTCACTACCTATCTCTTTTTGGGGGTATGCCTTAGAGACTGCCGCCCATATCCTTAACCGAGTCCCTACCAAGAAGGTTGCCAAAACACCTCACGAGATGTGGACATGGAAAGCTCCCTCGTTGGCACACATCAAGGTTTGGGCTTGCAAGGCTTTCGTAAGACGAGATACTCACGACAATCTCGAACCTCGTAGTGAGCGATGTATTTTCATCGGCTACCCGCAGAAATCCTTTGGATATCTCTTCTATAGACCGAAGGACAATGTTGTCTTCATTGCGAGGAAAGGAGTTTTCCGAGAGCGAGAACTCATAAGCCAAGGAGACAGTGGGAGGCAAATCGAGCTTGAAGAGATTCAAGAGTCGATAGATGAAGGAACCTCTACCGCTGGCACTCAACCTGAGGAGGAAACTCTGGTTGAACCGATTGACGAGTCCTTACCTCTTAGACGTTCAGAAAGAGTTAGAGTTCAACCCCAGTTTTATGGTTTTCATATTACTACCGAAGGGGACACGTATATTAGTGATGGTACACTAATAAATTTAGATGAACCTAATAGCTATAAGGAAGCCATGGTAGGCCCGGAGTCTGCAAAATGGAAAGAGGCAATGGACAGCGAGATCCAATCCATGGATGAATACCAAGTTTGGAATTTGGTTGATAATGTGACCGGACGTAAGACCGTTGGGTGCAAATAGATATTCAAGAAGAAGACCGACGTGGATGGAAACGTACACACATATAAGGTGCGATTGGTTGCGAAGGGCTTTACTCAAACTCCCGGAGTTGACTATGATGAGACCTTCTCACCAGTTGCGAAGATAAAGTCTATTAGAGTGATGCTAGCTATTTCCGCATTTCATGATTATGAGATTTGGCAAATGGATGTCAAAACCCCTTTCCTTAATGGGAAGTTGGCTGAGGATGTTTACATGGCTCAACCACAGGGTTTTGTCGATCCGAAGCATCCAAATAGAGTGTGTAAGCTTGAGAAGTCCATTTATGGACTTAAGCAAGCGTCTCGCAGATGGAATCTTTGCTTCGATGAGAAAGTCAAAGAGTTTGGATTTGTACGAAGCGAAGATGAATCATGTGTATATGTCAAAGCTAGTGGGAGTATAGTAAGCTTCCTCGTCCTGTATGTCGATGACATTCTACTCATAGGAAACGACATCCCGACTCTGCAGGAAGTTAAGTCCTGGCTCGGGAAGTGCTTCACTATGAAGGACCTCGGAGAGACTTCCTATATTCTAGGAATAAGGATAGTGAGAGAGCGAAGTAAGAGACTAATAGGACTTAGTCAGAATACTTACTTAGATAAGGTACTAAAACGTTTTAGTATGGAAAACTCAAAGAAGGGAGAATTACCGATACAAAGTAATGCCAAATTGAGTAAGACTCAAAGTCCGAGTACCGAAGCTGAAATAGCAGAAATGAGCCGAGTATCATACGCTTCCGTAGTTGACTCAATCATGTATGCTATGACTTGTACTCGCCCTGATGTAGTTTTTGCTTTGAGCATGGTTAGCAGATATCAAGGGAACCCTGGCAGAGCCCATTGGATTGCGGTCAAGAATATCCTTAAGTACCTTCGGAGGACGAGGGAATGGTTCTTAGTCCTCGGAGGGAGTGATGACTTGAAGGTGCGAGGGTATAGTCACCACACAAGAAAATCACATAACAACTTAACACATCAAATATCAAAACGAAGGTTTTTTTTATTATTCCTCGAAACTATTACATAGGTGTTCAAGTTCACCCTAGACTATGCCTCTAACAGGCTACATCATACGATTCTATGGCTACTTCATAACTCGATCATTGGATGTCAAGCCGTCACTCCTGAATCCTCGCATTGTCATCTGCTTCGTCAAGGATCATTTGAAATGCTCTCGCCTTTGGCTTTGGCGACACATTTGGCTTTGTAGCCCCCTCTCTCTTTGGGCTATCTTTCTTGAAGTGCCCTTCCTCATTACATTCGTAACACACCCTTTTATTGAATTTACACTCGTTGGCATAATGCCCATGCTTCCCACACTTGAAACAAGTTACTTCCTCACCACATTTTCCAGAGTGTTTCTTTTTGCACTTCTCGCACCATCTTTCTTCACTCCCTCCTCCTCTAAACTTCCTGGTACTGGATTTGCTTCTCTCATCGGGCTTCGCAGACCCCTCAAATTTCCTCTTTTCGCCAACCTCGGTCTTGTTGGCGGCTCTTCCTTTGATCATCTCCTCAACCGACTTGGCAGCCCAGATAGCTGCCTCCAAAGTAGGTGCCTGACGCCTTGGCTCTGCATATTCCCATGGAAGTCCTTTTGCATACTTGTCAATTTTCGTCAGCTCATCCGGAACAAAACGTAAGGCGAACTCCATCTTCTCTGTGAAGTTGTTGGTGTATTCATCAACAGACATGCTTCCTTTCTTTAAGGTAAGGAATTGGTTTTCTAGCTCGAGCAGATTTTGGGCTGAGCAGTACCTACGTTTGAATTGCACCAGAAATTCTGCCCATGTCAATTGCAGGGGCTCATTGGAGCTCAACGTCTTTCCCAAGGTATTCCACCATCGTACAACGCCTCCTCGAAACTGACGCATTGCAAATGTGGTCTGTTGTTTTCCCTTGCAACCGCACGTCATGAAAGCTAATTCCATCTCCGAGATCCAATCCATGACCCCGATCGGATCCTCCTTTCCAGTGAAATTCGATGGCTTGCAAGTCAGAAAATCCTTGTACTTGCATCCATTCCTCTCGACTTCATCATCTTGGTTGTTTTGTCAAACTATTGGTGGGTTGACTTGACCAACAGTCCCACTCTAGTTTCCTTCCTCAGTCTGCCCTTCGTTCAACTCGGGCTGTTCGATCTGAATAATCGCTTCCTCTCGATTTGCTGGAGCAAACGTCTGGTTTCCTCCATTTGACGATCCAACATCGCTTGGATCATCGCTTGCACTCCGGCCATCGTTATTGGCTCAGCAGCGGCTACCACAACCGGTATTTGCTCAATCGCTGGGGGTTGATCTCAATTTCCATTTGCATTCACGTTTCCACTACGAGTTCTTGCCATCTTGATCTATACACCGAATAAGGTGAATCTAGACCTTTACTTAGGATTGACGTTTAAATCATTCTTATCACTCCGAAACGTTTATATGCTAGTTCTAATATCGTAGTTAAAGGCTTAGAATCCTAAACACATATGGTTTCCAGATCCGGTCGGCAACAGACCATAGATCCGAACAAATAACAACATATCAGGCACAAGCATTTAGCACATAAAAGCATTTTAGGCACAATTCCTAAAATAATCTAGTGCTAACACCTCACAATCATCGCTTAGCATTCTAAGTTTAAGTCTAGAAATAAATCCATATTGCTAGTTCGCTTAAACTAATGCTCTGATACCAACTGTGACATCCCCAAAATCACGGCCAGAAAAGACCGGTTTGTTTATGCTTTGTTTAAAAATCAGAGTAACATTTTAAATAAAAGTGTTGCGGAATTTGTCCCAAAACAAAATATGATAAAGATTTATCAAAAGCATTTCCATAGAAATGTATTTCATTAAAAGACTTGGGATGTCATGTTCGTACAGATCAAAAGCATAAACAGTACAATGTAAGTCTTACTACATTATTTCATATCTACAGGCCTATATCCGTAATCCCTCGTCCAAACATCATAACTATGCTCAAGCGCCACTACCTGTAATACATAAAACTGAGTGGGTCAGGCTTGGGAGCCTGGTGAGCACATAGGGTTTTCAACCCACAATAAATAAGTTTATTAACTTCATTAAATTAAACAAACCCGATTACCCGTTCCCGTTATCCTCACATTACGTCCCTAAGCATCTATCATAAGGGACCTATCCTAAGGATTATCATCGGGACGGACACTACTGCTAAGGGGATTCCTCAGCAACAAATGTCCTTAAGGCAACCATGTGGGGGATGGAGTACATCTGGTGAGCACACAGTTCAAATAAACACACAGTTCGAATAAACACCTACAGGTTGCGAGTCTGTTAGTGTTCCACTGGACTGTCTAGAATAGTCCGTGGTCGTCATCTATACTCTGCTAGATGACTGGATCATCAATAACATCTATAACGAGGCCTCTCATTGTTTTATCTTGTCACACAGCAACTATTACATCTACCCATGTTTTACCCAACACATTTTGTAGATATAAAATACATATACAGTTTAAATCATTGAAAACAAGTATAAAACGTTCATCCAGCATAGATAGCAAGTATTCAGATAATATGCACACATAGCACGTAATTTATATAAAATAATTTATATCTATGTGTAAGCTGAAAGTAACTATCCACTCACTTGTTAAAGTGATGATTCCAAAATCGGGCAGCGCTTGCTTCTAACGATTCTATTTTCCTTCGACGAAACCTAGCATTATTATCGCTAAATTTTAGTCTAATATTTACCGTGACCAACTATTAGTCTTAGTATTATTATTATTATTATTATTATTATTATATAAGCGTTAAACAATATTTTCCAACCACTATGTACAGACAGGGGCAGACATAAAACACCGGAGGGCAGGACCATTTTGGCATATAGCACTTCTGAATTCCAACAACCCTATGCGGCCCTTTAAACTAGATTCCCCGTACCGCGAGTAGTTAAAAAAAATAATATAACGACACTTATATAAGTTATAATAATAGCTCAAATATTTATTATAAGTTCATAATAACAATATTAATTTTAAATATAAGCTATATTAAAATAAGGTAAGCATAACTTACTTACAAGGGGGGTTTTAGCTAGGAGTCGGGCTCTGCAGGGGCAGAACTTCGTCGCTAAATCTTTCTAAGAAAGATTCGTGCAGCGCTTCGACGCTCACCTTACTATACTAAACTACAGAAAGAGAAGTCGAATCACGAGGGACCGAAATGCTCGGGGGATAAGGAGAGAAAGACTCTTGAATCAAGAGAATGGTGCAAGAAATATGAGAGCCCAAGGCTCTTATTTATACTAATTGAATTTTCAAAAACTACCCTCCATAATTCCTTAATGACCTTTTAGTTATATAAACAACTAAATACCCCTCTATAATACTATTTTAAATGGATTTAATGATATTTGTACTAAACTAATGTCGAAAGAACTCAACATTAGTCTTATAATGACCGCATCGTCGATACCTTTCTAATGATATATACATATGTATATATATGTGTACGTATACATGATTTATACTTTATTTTAATACGTAAATATGCTATTATAATTTGTAACTCGTTCATACGAACTCCGTTTTTGACGTTCTTTATATCCACGCGTAGGTGGAGATGTACTCTACAACTTTCGTTTAGACTCCGTCGGCTAATTTTGACTTTATTTTTAAAGTTATATTTTTAACAGGCCGGGACGGGATTGGTCCATTAAAATCTCATAACTTCTTTATCCGATGTCCATTTTCGTCTGTCTTTTTATCGTTACGCTACTAATAACGAGATCTTCGATTGTTGTTTAGGTTGTGTCGGCTAAAAATCAATCGATCTAAAATTCGAATTTCAGGCTATACATCGCTAATCCGAAACTTCGAAAAATCATAACTTCTTCATACGAAGTCAGATTTGGGCGTTCTTTTTATCGATGTTCTTAGTTTAACATATTCTACGACTTTCGTTAAGAGCGCTAAGGCTAAATCTCACTCTATCATAAATTTATTATTTACGCTTCCCGGTGCCGTGCCGGTTCCGACGCGAAACTTCGATGGGTCATAACTTCTTCGTTATAACTAGGATTTCGGCGTTCTTTATATGTACGGAAACCTTGTGACATATTCTACAACTTGGTTAAGATTATTTACTCTAAATAATCTTTTTGTCGAAAAGTCGTTTTCGACCCCTATTGCCTCTAAATTGACTAGCCCGGATCTGCGGGCGTTATAAGGGATCATGGTAGATCTTGACATATCGATAGAAAATATCACTTTATTAGACATCGTGTAGAAGAAGGACAACTCATAGTGAGGAGGATATCATCAGAAGATAACCCAGCAGATCCGCTTACGAAGGGACTGAGTAGGGTTAAGCACTTACAGCATGCTAGGAGTATTAGGCTGAAGGATGATATTAGTATAGATTAGATAGTAGTAGAAACGTGTAATAGATAAATGTAATTAACATTTGATGATTAAATAAAAGAGTATTATTTATGAGTAATGTTACTGTCTTATGTTAATTGTTTAACTATTGTTTCATTTTGCATGTTTTGACTTCCAGAATAATTGAGTTTATTAAGAATAATCGAATTGTTCAAATTGTCCACAATCGTTCATATGTTGGAAGTAGGTATGAATGAAGATTGTCATGAATTGGTGTGTAGATTGTCTAAATGGTATTAGACATAGCAAAAATTTGTCGTAACGTTAATGAGTGCTTATGAACTAGTTTTGAGCATCGGAACAAAGTCGCGCTTGCTGGAATCACCTTATGGAATATGATAAAAAGGGTGATCGCAAGACGATAATATCATATAGTCTTAAAACCTAGATATATGGTTTGTTATTTGTTAATTGATTGTACATTGATAATGCGAAACCGCAACAGTAACTTGAAGTTATAAAACACATTGTTGTGTATAGTTGATTAATGAATAAGTAAATGCATATAAGTCAAAGTTTATCTGTTACTTTTATCCTAAGAAGGTAAAAGCGATATCTCGGCTGCTCGATGATTTGTTTTGACTTATGTGTCGGGCCCGGTCAGAACTGAATTGATGTGTTCGATTAAGTTCTATGTCAAATAAATTGGAGATCGAGAAACCAAATACTAGGCAAATTAGTTCCATAGAACTGTCAGCATGATATCTAAACAGAGGACTGTACGATCCCTTATCTAAAGGACAAGATTGATTAGATCAGAGTTTGACAGCATCTTTGAGAGCTACGATTGCTAATCGGAATATACTTGTATATATAGTTACTAGACTTATCCCAGTGGGAGACTGTTGGAATAGTGTCTAAGGCTACAACTATATTTGGCAAGTATTTGACCCGGTTGTGCATGGTCCTTTTGGGTTACATTCACCATAGCAACTTGACAGGATGATTTATAATGAGAGAAGGAATATTATTAATATATTATAAGAATAATATAAGGAATAATAATATTGTTATTTGATTAATATAAGTCATAAATTAATTAGGAATTAATTTGGTGACTTAAGGAGATTAATTGAATAAAGGGGCATAAACTGTCAAATGTGTGATAGTTATAGTTTGGGCTATAAATCCCTTATGGATAAAGGGTGGCCGGTTTTAAGGACTTTGGATAGGCCTTAAAATCGTCCATAGGATTATCATGAAGGGATTAGGATTGCTTAGGGCCTAAGTTATCCAATTAGGGTTTAAGGGTGAAACCCTAGGAGCCTAACTAGTATAAATAGACCCTAGGGGTCAAGGGAAATCGGCACTTGTGCTTTTAGATAAGAAACCCTGGCCGATTTGATCCCCTCTCCTCTCTCCTAAATCATCTTCTTGCTAGTTGGTGTTTGTAAGCCATTAGAGGAGTGACAATTGTGACTCTAAATCCTCAAGGACAAGAAGATCAAGCAAGTGATTCATGGTAAACTTCTAATCTCTGATTTCTTATTGTTATTATAGTTTATTATCCATTAGAAGTCTTGGAATCAATGTATGTTCAATTAGAGAAACCTAGAACCAAGCATTAGGGTTGCATGTGCACATATGAATGTTCATATGGCTAAAACCCATCAATAACAACGGTAAATTCTCCATAGTCAGCATGTGCTCAAGACCTGTTCTCATTTCTCTTATGCAACGTGTACAAGACCTGTTCACAGTCAAACATGTGTACCAAATAATTAGGACTTCAGTTGTATTTTACTGTATATATAACTCTGTTGTAATCAATGTTGGGTGTGCAATACAGATTCAATTTATTTCTATAATACATCACTTTTTATGGTATCAGAGCGCAGATAATATTTTTCCCTCTTCGTTGATCCTTCCCCATGGCGACAAATCAAAATCTTTTAGGGCTTGCTACCAATTCATCTTTTCAAATCCCCCCACTCAGCATAAAGCTTGAAACCTCCAACTACTGTCTATGGCGTACCACCATTGTATCAGCCCTAGAAACCTTTGATCTTGAATCATTTGTTCTTGATCCCAAACCACCGACTGAAACTCTTACGATCGAGCGTGCCGATGCAACACCCACTATTGCAGCTAACCCAGAGTACCAACTGTGGAAGAAACGTGATCGTTATGTACTTCTGTGGCTGAAATCCACCCTCTCTGAATGCGCCCTGGCAATTATCGCTCGTTCCACCTCTTCTCATCTTGCTTGGACCATTCTCAACAAAACTTTCCAAGCCCAAATATGGCTATGAAGACCCAACTTCAGAATCTGTCAAAAGGCTCGCTACCCATGATTGAATATCTTGAAAAGAAACGTGCTATTGCCGACTCCTTGGCCGAGAATCTTAATCCGATTTCTACAGAAGACCTTATTGTATACATCCTCAACGGGCTAGATTCCTCTTATGGCCCATTCACTGCGGCCTTTATGATGAAAGAGTCTAATCCATCCGTTGATGACTTAATGGGATTACTACTTCAAGAAGAAGCAAGAATCGAACAGGAGCATCTACGTCAAACAATTGCCATTCCTTCTTCCTCTAATACCTCCGCTCCCTTAGCTCTCAATGTGACATGGAATCAGCCTCGGTACAACTCTAACAGTTCTGGTGTCTCATCTACTCAATCTTCTGGACACTGCTCCTCTGACTCTCGACGTCGACGCCCTCACTGCCAGTTGTGCAACAAACCGGGTCATGAAGCGATAGACTGTTGGCAAAGGTCCAATCAGCTTGACTATCCCTCCCGTCGACCGAATCCAAGAAATTTACAGACTCCTCAAGCTCATATGGCTCAGTATCAGAGTCCATCCACAGTTGTTGACCCATCATGGTATTTCGACTCCGGAGCCACAGATCATGTGGCTCCCGATTTTCAGAAAATAAATGTTTCCGAGGAACATCATGGAACAGACAAACTTCAAGTTGGGAATGGTACAAACTTACCTATCTCTCATATAGCATCTACTTCTATTCATAATCTCAAATTGCCAACTGTCTTGATTGTTCCTCACATTACCAAACGTCTTCTTAGTGTTTCTAAACTCACAAATGACAATAATATCTACATGGAATTCTGGCCTAAACATTGTGTTGTCAAGTCATTGCAGGGCCAAACACTTCTCATCGGGGATGTCAATGATGGCCTTTATTGTCTTCCTTCTTCGCTCAATAAAGCACCAAATAAATCAGCACCTACCATGGCTTTCACAGGAATTCGTACTTCTCTCCATGGCTGGCAAAAATGTTTAGCTCATCCACATGCTCCTCTCCTTAGAAGATTGCTTTCCTCCTTCCAGCTACCAATATCGTCCAATAGCTTTCCCAATGTTTGTGACTCATGTCAATTGGGGAAGAGTCATCGATTTTATTTACCTACTTCTCATGTAGCTTCTAGTCAACCGTTTGACTTAATTTATTCAGATGTTTGGGGCCTTTCCCCTTTCTTTTCAATGAATGGAAACATATATTTCTTATTGTTTGTTGATGATTGTACAAAATTTATCTGGATTTACTTTCTGTTCCATAAATCACAAGCCTTTTCTACCTTTATGCAATTTCACCAAATGATTAAAACACATTTTTCGACCAATATCAAAAGCATTCAAACCGAATGGGGAGGTGAATATCACCCCTTCTCCTCCTATCTAACCACACATGGAATCACTCATTGTATTTCTTGCCCATACACCCAAGAACAAAATGGGGTCATTGAGAGACGAAATCGTGTCATAGTTGAGAAAGGTCTCACACTTCTTGCTCATTCTTCTCTACCTAATCCCTTGTGGGAACATGCATTCAAGACTGCAACATACTTACACAACCGTACAATCACACCTATGCTTGCTTTTTCAATCTCCTTATCAAAAGTTGTACTTGAAAATTCCTGATTATGGGTTTCTCAAAACATTTGGCTGTCTATGTTTTCCGTTTCTCCGTCCTTATAACTCACATAAAATTGACTTTTGTTCAAAACCATGTGTGTTTATTGGGTACAGTGCGTGTCACAAAGGCTACTTGTGCTTCCACCAACCATCATCTCGTATCTATATAGCTCGACATGTAGTTTTTAACGAAGATGTCTTCCCTTACTCTATCTCTACTTCACCAAAGCCTAACACTACACCCACTCCTTCGTCTTCCCCAGTGCCTTCGTTCATTCTACAACAAGCTGCCACTTTACCCATCACAACACCACATTCCCCACTTCCTACACCCACACCTACACAAAATCTAAGCAACAACTCATCTTCATCCTCCTCTTTTTTTCTCGGTCCCGGTCCTCATTATCAAAACTCTACCATTAGCTCTCATGCTCGCCAACACCCATCTACTTCTTCTCATTATCGACCAACTGTGAACAATCAACACCACATGGTAACTCGAGCCCGCACAAATTCTCTCAAACCAAAAGATCTTTTCTCTTCTTTATCCTCCAGTCTCACCATTGAACCCTCGACCTTTAAACAAGCCGTTAAATCTCCTTGTTGGCAAGAGGCAATGAAAAATGAGTTTGATGCTCTTATGAGAAATAGGACCTGGTCACTGGTTCCATGTCCCACTAATGTGAATGTTTTAGGTTGCAAATGGATCTATCGGGTCAAAAGAAAGTCAGACGGCTCTATTGAGAGATACAAGGCCCGCTTAGTTGCACAAGGATACAGTCAAGAGGAGGGTATCGATTACTTTGAGACATTCAGTCCTGTAGTCAAACCCACAACAATTCGATTGGTGTTATCTATTGCAATCTCAAATCACTGGTGCATTCGCCAACTAGACATCAATAATGCATTTCTTAATGGTGATTTACTAGAAGATGTCTACATGAGGCAACCAAGAGGCTTTGAAGACTCCACCTATCCGTCTCATGTTTGTCGCTTGAATAAGGCGATTTATGGCCTTAAACAAGCACCACGAGCCTGGTTCAACAAGCTCAAAACTTATCTTATGCAACAAGGGTTTCGTGCTTGTCAATCGGATACATCATTATTTGTTCACACATCTAACAAAACCATCATTTATATTCTTGTATATGTTAATGATCTGATTATCACAGGTACAAATGTGAATATCATTCAAAACTTTATTCATCAACTACACAAGGTTTTTTCACTAAAAGATCTGGGGGAGTTACATTTTTTTTTGGGTATTCAAATTACTCGAAAATCCTCTCTTATGACTCTAAGTCAAGAAGGCTACATTAGAGATATTTTAACAAAAACACAAATGTCAGAGGCTGCATCTATTTCCACTCTAGCTGATACACAAATGAAGTTAACAATTGAGGGTGATCCGTTCTCTGATCCAAAACTCTACAGACAGGTGGTGGGTTCACTTCACTAAGCTACAATCACACGTCCTGACATTGTATTCGCTGTCAATCGAGTATGTCAATATATGCATTCTCCAACTGTTCAACATTGGCAAGCGGTTAAACGGATCATGCGATATCTCAATGGCACCCTCAATCATTGTCTGCACTTTTCGCCAACTAATGCCACTTCTTTACTTGCTTACTCCGATGCCGGCTGGATCTCAGACAAGGATGATAGCAGATCTCAATATGGGTTTGCAATTTTTCATGGCTGCAATCTTATAAGCTGGACATCAAGAAAACAGAAAGTTGTTGCTCGTTCAAGTACGGAGGCTGAGTACAGATCTCTTGCATATACACCAGCTAAATTAATTTGGATTAAACAACTGTTATATGATCTTGCTGTCCCCATAAAGGATCCTCCCTTGCTACTATAGACAATGTTGGTGCAATCTTCATGACAAAGAATCCTGTTATCCGCACTAGGTCCAAACACATTGCATTAGATTTCCATTTTATAAGAGAACAAGTTGACTCAAAAGATCTTCATGTCAGTGCTGTGTCTTCAATCGACCAATTAGCAGACATCTTAACTAAACCCCTCACCAAAGATCGCTTTCTGTTTCTCAAACACAAGCTTCAAATTCGTCCCGCCTTTGAGCTTGCCGAGGGGTAACAACAGTAACTTCTCCATAGTCAGCACGTGCTCAAGATCTGTTCTCATTTCTCTTATGCAACGTGTACAAGACCTGTTCACAGTCAAACATGCGTACCAAATAATTAGGACTTCAGTTGTATTTTACTGTATATTTAACTCTGTTGTAATCAATGTTGGGTGTGCAATACAGATTCAATTTATTTCTATAATACTTCACTTTTTAGGGTATAAAGAGAACCAAAGAGAGAAGGTAGAAGGTGGAGCATATTAGGTTGGATTTCATTGGAGACTGAAACGGTGAATAAGAAGAAGCAGACACGTATTTTATAGAATACGGTGAATAAGAAAAAGAAGACACGCATTTTACCACCGGGAAAAGAAAAAACAAAAAAAATAAAAAATAAAAATTGAAGTGGTCCAATAAGAATAAAGAATTGTTCAAGTGAACCTTTAAAATTAGTATCTATATATAATATATTAAATTGATACATCAATAAAAATAAATAAATCTGTTATATAAATTGAAAGAGAAAGTAAATGAAAATTTTGAAAGTAAAATGAAAATTTTGAATCTACATTATAAAGGGTAGACGTGTAGATAGCAATAGCCACAAAAACCCTGGTCCATAAACTACACTCTTCCCCATGAATAAAATATAGTATAAAATATATAGCGCCCATTGTCCTCTGAGCATCTAACCCATTACACTCTAATTCCGGCTACCCCCACACCACCGTCTCAGTTAAAACATTCACGAAGTGAAAGTAGTTGCAGGCGGTGCTCTCACGCCGACTGCGGCGTCGCCCGGTACCTTTCTCTCTTTACGTTGATCTTTTTATTTATCTGGGTTTATATATATTAATTTTTTTTGTATTGTATGATGATTTGATAGTTAAATCGATTATACGGCTGTCTCCAAAACGTCGCTTAAGCATTACAAGTTTCTCATGTTTTACAGAAAAGTGTTATAATACAACACATATTGACTAAAAATACATAGTTATATTGTGTAGTTTACCTTGTTACAAGATGGCCTTAGTATATAAGTCCTGAAATGTAACTTCCATATATAGCAATTACTCCCATTGATGACAGAGAGACTGGTTTCAAAACCCACCAACCGGTATTGTCGACCGTAGTTGGTTTTTCTCTCCCCGCCACTTGTCTATTTCTTAATTTTTCTTTAATTCAGTTTTTTAATATATTTATTTTATCAATAATTAAATGATATATTTTTAAAATAAATAAATAAAATATATTAAAATATATAGAAAACAATTATCTACAAAATATATCACTATTGATATATTTTCTTGATAATTTTTTATATAAAACGTTAGATTGGGTTTGATTGGATAAAATGTATAAAAATTTAAGGTTGGTTGGTTTTATAAGTGGAAGAGAGAGAAATTAATATTTTAATAGATAGTTGGGTTGGGTTTGATTGTGAATGAAGATAGCCTTACAAGTTGAGCGGTAAAACAAATATATTGTTTGTGATTTTAATTAAACGATTAATTAATTAGGGAGCTAGTTGATTAATATATAAATTATGAAGTATAATTGATTATCTTTTTGTTTAAATAAATAAGAGTAAATTACATGAGCACTCCCTTTGGTTTGGGGTAATTTTTGTATTTGATCCCTAAGTATTTTTTTTAACTTAGATGGTCCGTAGAATGTATTTTTGTTACGCGTTTGGTTCTAGACTAAATTACACTTCTTTATTTCCTTTTTAATATGTTTATTCTTTATTTATTAAAAAATATTTATTAAATAAGGTGGGTCCCACTCACCCCTCTCCTTCTCCTTGCCCTAAAACCTATACATCACAACCACAAGAAAACGTGCATGATTTTTGCTCCAATTATTTCTCTCTCGCTGGGAAAAGTTGCAGCTGACCCACCCCTTATATCCACCTTTACCTTCCTCTTTTTTCCTCATTCCCCTTGCTTCATCCTTCATCAAGTAGATGAACAAATGAGAGAAAATCAGCACCACCTATACACCATACTAAATCACCCCACCTTTACTATCGTAAAAATAATACCACATCAAATTAAGTAATCCATTCGAACCAAAATCCAAACAAGTAAGCCAAAACCAAAAATTCAAATAAGAAAGTAAATCCAGAATCAATCAATTAAAACAAAATCCTCAATATATTTATACCATAAATCAAACCCCATCAAACACATGACTCAAATCTAAATCTAAAATCGAGTCTTCAGTTGGTTTTTAAGCGTTGGGACCAACGTTCGAAGTGGAGGTACATGTCGTCGATGGATCAAGAGTGTGGTGGGTGAGCCCTTTCTCCGGATTGATCGACAATCATCAACATCTCAACTACCCTTATCGACCGAGCTCTCATACGATCCATACCTTATTCTCTTTTGTGACTTGTAGCCACCACAATCACCAACCACCACCATTTCTCTGAATCGTACGAAGAAGAGAGGAAGAAACCTTACATGGCCGTCGGTGGGGTGGGGTTGCTCGCCGGAAAGTAGCAGTCGTCACCGGAGAACTGATGTAAGGGTTTAGGAAATGTGAAAGCATAAATGAGAGGATGAGTGGGATAAAACGGGGATATGTTGGGGGAGAGGGTCTTTTTATTTGTTTATATTTTTTTAAATTTAAAATGATAAATAAATAATCAAAAATCAAAAAAAGTAATTTTTAAGGTTAAAGTAGTCATTTTACATTTGGTACGGACCAAATGCATAACAAGAATATATTATAGGGACCCTCTAAGTTAAAAAAAGACTTAGAGACAAAATGCATAAATTATCTCAAACCACATGGACTATTCGTGTAATTTACTCAATAAATAAATAAGAAACCAGGAATATTAGATCAACATCGTGTCCATTTATATAAGATAAAATATTCGATCTAGCTTTTTTTAAAGATAAATAAATTAGGGAAATCTCTAGACAAGTCCTGATAATTTACAAGACTTAACACAAAAATCCCAAACTAAAATTTGTTTACGAAAAAATCTCTAGACAAGTCCTGATAATTTACCACGAAAAAATCTCTAGGTAAATAATTCACCAGACTTAACAAAAAAGTCTCAAACTAAAACTTGTTTACCAAAAAACATGAATTACCGGTAAAAATGACAATTTGACTATTTTTTTTCATGGTTTATAGGTTTCATTATTGATCTGGTTCCATTAAAGTCTCATTGTTTTAACATAATTTACGAATAAGTCACAAACTAAAGTTAAGCGATAATTTGACCATTTTCTCCCTGTAACATATATTTATCGGTTTTTAATTGCTAACCTGGACACTTACTCATTAAATGAGCTGATGAGATGGTGTGTTGGGTTACATAATGTTATGTTTACCATAAAACTTGATATCTTGTTGTATTTTATATTTTTTTTGAATGTAAAATGCATCTAATGAAGATTTCATTAATTACATAAGCTGCAACAAGTTTGTCATTTTAAAGTTTATAAAAAAATTAAAATTATCTATCTAATCTTATGTAACCTAGCATATTTATCTCATCAACTCATTTCCCACTCTTTTTACCCTGGAAACACACATTTTACTAGTTTCATTGTCTTCATTGTTGACCTGGATACATAGTCATAAAGGAGCCGGTGAGATGGATATCAAGTTTAATGGTAAACATAACATTATATTACTCATCATATCCATCTTATCAGCCTATTTAATGAATATGCATCTATGATAGCAATGAAACTGGTAAAATGTAAGTTATATGGAGAAAATGACCAAACGACCACTTACTTTTGTTTTGAAACTTATTCGTAATTTATGATAAAATAATGATACTTTAATGGAACCAATTCAGTAATGAAACCGATAAACCGGGAAAAGAGGTCAAATCGTCATTGTTACCGGTAATTCATATTTTTTTTGTAAATTTTTTTTAGCTTAGTGCATTTTCGTAAGTTACGGTAACATATTAAGATTTTTCTGAAGATTTCCTAACAAATAAGAACCAGCCGAAAGTCACATAGTTTTTATTTGTTTAAATTGTTTGTAAAGAATAAGTAATTAGAATTAAGCTTTTAAAATATGTAAAATTATATAACACTAAAAAACCTCAAAAAACCATTCGAAATATACTTTTGATTATTAGATTTTTATTTACGTTAAACTATTACTGCCCGAGCAAAGCATCCTCTTTAATTCAAGTCTTTTTCTTTATAAAGAAAATAAAATAAAAGATAAAAGTTTCTAAAAGCTTTCAAAAAGCTTGTTGCCGCACATATCCGATATGTCTAAGAGCATCTTCAATCTAATTTTTTTTTATTACTAATTCTTATTTGATCAACCACTCGGTACCATTACAGCATCTGTAATGGTCAACTTTTCAGAGACTGAACTCTTATTTCACTAACTAGGCAAATATATGCGTTTTATGCAGAATATTATAATATAATTAATATATGTTATTAAAAATAATTATGCCAGTATCATTGACATTGAAATAACATTTTTTTACATTGTCATTACTTTAAATATGGAATAAGATAGATACATATTTAAACTAACTAATCTCAAGAGTGTTTATTATTGGATAGTATAAAATTTCATTAACTCTTAATTTATTTTATTATTTATTATTATGATAGTTAATCAATTCGTATAACAATCTTTTAGAATTGTATTATCTTAATGATATATATCCAAGCCTACTTTTGTTATCTAAGAATTAAATTATAGTTAGCTCTATCATTTTCTCCTCATAAAGTACATCATTAAATATTTCCTTTCATTCAGCTACATAAATAAAAATCTACAATCTATATAAAAAATATGTTCACTTTGAAAAAATATTTAATTACACGTTTACATAGAGACAAATGTGAGTAATGAAGTCATTTTACCTAGAGAATATCACACCACCGAATATACTTCATGTCATCTATGCATAATCGTTATGCAAGTAAGTCAGATTTTAGGTTATCGGTTTAATGTTTGTCACTTAACCGAACCGTATTAAATCTGTTAATTCTCTTTTTTGGTTACTCGGGTCCAGTTTTAAAAAATTCTATATCGTTACTCGAATAACACACTAAATCCAAATTGTTGCATTCGTCTTCTCGTACTTATGTAATCGCATCAACTTATTTAATATCATCTTGGTTATTATCTTTTGGCACCCATTAACTTGGTCAAGCTTTACACTCGCATACATGGAGTAATGTGAATATAGCATATATCATATATTAATATAGAGATATAATATATAATAAATTAATATAGAGATATAATATATAGAGTAAAGAGTATGTAAATACTTATTTGAGTGAAAATATTAAACCACTCAAGTCATGTGTTTTAATGAATTAATTAACATAATACTATAACTATTTTCAATTAAAAGTAATTATAGAAAAATAATCACATTTTAAACCTATAACGCATTTATTCAGGTGAAAAACAATTAAGCACACAGGCTTAATAAAAAATGCTCTAAGAATGAGCAATCTTGTATTCTACACAATTGGAAGAATTAATAACTAGAATCTTAATTATTATCTGAAAAAAAAAAAAAACTTTGTAGGTAGATGAAAATATGGTTGAGATGTATTACCATGCTAGATTTTGATTATAATGGAGATGTGAGAAACATCCCATGAAAACACACAAATAGAACACAAAAACTTCATCAAAAGTGAAAAAAAAGATTAATAATAAGAATAAAAAGACAACATGTATTAAATCAATAAAAAACCTTGTAACAAAAGAATCCAAAAATTTTAGAGGCAATATATCCATTGGTATTCTTTGCAAGGACATGAAATTATGTATACACATAGGTAAAGAGGTATTATAAAGAAACCTTAAGAGCACAATCGCCATGAAATACTACTAAATATATATAAGTTAACAAATGAACATGATTTAATCAATTTGTTTAAAAATACCATTAAGTATTTATAAATTACAAAATTTTGAATGGTTGTTATTAATTATGTGGAAAATGAATTTTTTTTGGAGGTTTCAAATGCATATGGTGCAAGAAAAAATGTCTCATTTATAAGTATACTAGGTGAATGCCCTCGCGTTGCATAGAAACACTTATATAGTTGAAATCCTTACAAATATATGTTTTTTTTTAAATATAACAATAAAGTTGTTAAATTTGATATAATAATTTGTATACTAAATTGATATAATATATATATTATTTTAAATTATATGATAATATATACATCTATTATAACTGAATAATCTCAACTATTTGAACGACTTCTACCCGCGAGTTACACATTTATATAAACTTATTTTTAACTATTGTTATTGTAAGTTATTTTAAGTTACTTATTTGAAAACTTTTAATGATTATAAAAATATATTTAGGAAGTATTTTAGTTAAATTGAGATTATAATTTAGTTTTTGCATTTAGCACTATAATCTATCACTTTTAACTATTCACAAAGATATTCATCGACTTTTTTTAAGTGAAAGTGAAATTTATATTTAAGTTGACACTGTAATGTTATATTTAAATTAACAATTTAAGCATTTTGTGTAAACTATTCAAAAGTTGTAGCTTTAAACTGATACTGGTTTACATACTACAACATATAAAATATAATAAATTAAGTATAATATACTAAAAGTTAAAGGCATAATTTTATAAGTAGAAGTAAATCTATTATTTTAATATTGAAATTTAGTTTATTTATTATTACATTTTAAGTTTGATATTTATTTAACCTTATTAACCAACTTATAATCATTATTAGAATGTCATTACAATTTATCACTTTTAACTATTTACAAAATATTCTTTAGATGGTTTAAGTTAAACTAAAATTTATATTTAAGTTGATCTTGCAATGTTATGTTTAAATTTATAATTTAAGTATTTTGTACAAATTGGTCAAAAGTTGTAGCTTTAAAATGATAATTGTTTACATCCAACAATATATTAAAACTAATAAATTAACAGTAATATGCTAAAAGTTAAAAAAACATAACTTAAATATATATTCTTTTAATATTGAAATTTAGTTTATATTTGATTACACTTTAGGTTTGATATTTATTTAATCTTATTAACCTATAATCATTATTAGAAAGAAAGTGAAAAGTAATGGGAGTTTCAAATAAATGTGGTGAAAGGAAAAGTGCATGGGAGTTTCAAATGAATGTGGTGAAAGAAAAATGCTTCATTTTATAAATATACTAGACGAATTCCCGCGCACTGCGCGACGCATGTTAAAACTATATTGTTTGAATACTGAAAAATATATGTTTATAACGATTTCGTCGTTGACATTAAGTTTAATATAATATTTTACACTATATATATATATATATATATATATATATATATATATATATATATATATATATATATATATATCAACTATTTTGAACAATAATATATATTGACATCAACCCACTTTCCTCATTAATAGAATTAAATATAATTATCTATTTGGTATTATTTTTAACAATTGTTATGATTGATTAATTTAAACTTTTATTAGTACAATTATTTTCTAATTTCATTAATGATGTTCACTTAAAAAACAACTTATTTGTAGCTAACGTTATGTAATTTATAATTTGATGTTATTATCATTTAAAATTATTGTTCATTAATTTTAAACCACTTGTTATTATTGATAAGTTAAAGAAGACTTTTAAGAAACACTTAATATTATTATTCAAATATAAAACATATACTAAATAATATAATATTGACAATTTGCATTGATAATATTACATATCCATGATTTTTATAATTTGATTTTATTATTTATAAACTATTGTTTGTTAATTTTAAAACCACTTATTATTATTAATAAGTGAAAGAAAACTTTTA
Organism: Lactuca sativa; assembly: GCF_002870075.4. NCBI lineage: Eukaryota > Viridiplantae > Streptophyta > Magnoliopsida > Asterales > Asteraceae > Lactuca > Lactuca sativa. The sequence goes on from NC_056623.2 coordinate 112,424,009, forward strand.
AAAAACACTTATTACTATACTTAAAATGTTATTCATATAATAAAATATAAAGTGATAAGATAGACAATTTACATTTTAAAAGAGACTTAAATGGATAATATAGATAATATGACATATCCATGATTTTTAATCAATTATTATTTTGAAGCAACACAAACATACAAACATATATACAATATTTAATTAAATATTATCTATATCACATTCCATAACATATGATCGATAATATGAATGTAATCTAATTTACAATAAAATTTCAACCAAAACATATAATGATTGTCTTAAAAAAATACTTAAACCAAGAAAAAAAGAATTAATATATAACAAACTTACAAATTAAAAACTTTAACATAATAACATGACTCGAAAAATGGTCCAAAGCCCTCAAACCAACACAAAAACCTTTACACTTGTTTTCTTTGTGAACTTTGTATGTGATTTTTATTTGTGTGTCTACTCAAAGAGATTGACTTTTTATAGTAGACTATCCATTATCTGCCTATTAAACATATTATATAAGTTATAAAACCTTTGAATGGTTAATCATTATTAAGAGACTTTTGACTGATATTAATTCAAATAGGAGGTTTCAAATGAATATGCATTGAGTAAAAATGCCTAAAGGGAGTTTCAAATAAATGTGGTGAAAGAAAAAATATTTCCTCTATAAGTATATATAGATATAGATATAGATATAGTTATAGACATTTATTTAACAAAAACCACTTTTCATAAATCTCTTTGATGCTTAACCTTCCAAATTTATTTTAAAAATTAAGAAATTTATCCTCTATCTTTATTATATTTAATAAATAGTCCACTCATATAACTCATAATTTTTAAGTATATGTTATATTTTTAAAAAATAATATTAATTAATACAAATAATTATACATTTCATGTCTATTCTTATCCAGGGTCTAAAACTAAATGTTATTACATTTAACGGCCACATATACAAACTTGAAAGAAATCTAAGTAGTTGGACTTGCTAAATGTATGAAGTAAACTTTCCAAAAACTTCTACATTCTAATGGTAAAATACTATACAAAGACATATTTTAATAGTAATAAGCCGTAGAAGAGCTCCTCTATTAGACCAAAAATTTAGTGAATATCGATCCTGATCTTATTCCAAATTAAAATGGAAAAATAAAGTTCCGGAACAATTTTCCACTATTTTGGTGGGTATCAGTTCATCACCACCAATGTGGTGTTAAAGATACAAACATCACCCCGTTCACTATAACAACCTACACAAATGTATACATTTTCATTTAACAATTCAGAAAAGGCTCGAAAATCCATTATAAGAAGACTGGAAGCTCCAACCAAAGACAAATAATCAGCCCTAGCAAAATATTTGGCTAACCCACTTGTAGCTAATTTCCATGCCCTATTGACCGAATGTTTTCTCAGCTTTCGGGTAGCTTCTATAACTTACAGTGTAGTACTTTCTCAACACATAGGGTGAGCCCTTACTTAAGCACTTACGATAGATCGTCCTGAAGCACATTTACCTTATTCTCAAGCTCCCCCGATCGTTTCAAGGTTGTGGCTATCACTTGATCTAAGGTTACTCTATGTTTAAGAAAATACTCTTTCTCATCGATCAAGCTCACCAACAAACCTTGAAGATCACTTGTTGTTGAAAGGGACAAGGCTCTTAGGTACGACACTAGGCTAGGTTCTACCTCCAAGATAGGAAGGAGAACCTTCAACCCTTGATTTTCATCCACATACAAGCATTATGCCCCTCAGTCGACTTCATACAAGCTTCTAACACCTGCCGATCATGTCCGACTTCATCTATCATTTTCTTATTAGTTGTCTACATGGAGTGAGCCAACATGGTGACATTACTACCAAGGTTATGCTCCTACATCAAAACATCAATTTTTTTACGACTCTCAGCAAGCTCAGTGTAGAAAGAGGTTAACATCAATCAATCTCAAACGCCTAATTAATGTTCCTTATAATAACCAAGCGTTGTGCAATATGACTGCGGAGAACTGAAATCATCTAGCAATATGTCCGGTTAGCAAAATTATTATAAATAGAATTCAGAAGCCACTTCTCCATAAAGTGAATGGATGTGATCGGATCACTAATTTTATACCCATTATATATTGCCTCACATGGTCACTAGCAGACGACTAATCTACAACTATCTCTTCCTCATTCTCAAAAGCAAATGGTGTATCTGAAAATTAGGGCTCCACAACAAGCGATTGGGGCTCCACAACAAGTGACTGGGGAGACATGATAGAGGGAGCGTAACAATGCAACATACTTGAAAATCTACTCAACCATGCTATCCTAAATTAAAACACCGTAGACTTTTGGGATAATGTCCCTGTAGCACAATGAACTTTTGTGATTTGTCCGACTTGACCAATTATGTTTTTTTCTTGCTCATAAGGTCATCTAACTTTTACTTTACATGTCAATTTGGTCATTATCGTTAGTTTTTAACCATTCCTCCGTTAACTAGTTATCAAAATTACACGCATGGCCCCTATGGTTTAAATTTCTTTCGTAATTGGTTGTTATCAGCCATGTTTTAAATCACTCAACTAAAACTACTACAATCCTGAAACTCTAGGGACCAAAGTGTAATATTGTCATTATTCTCCCCATTAAATCTGGTTGAAACTCGAAGCATACCATTGGATTTCATAAGCACCAAACCAAATAAGAGGCAATTTTTTTTTTTGAGGTAGTAGTTTTAGGTGGGGATTGTGGTAGTTTTAGTATCTATCTTCGAACCTTTTCTTCCTTTCATCGATCCTTGCTGCCAAACCGTCCCCACCTAAAATATCGCAGCTTGCCTTGCCCCATAAAAGAGCTCCTTATGATTCTGCCTTCGTTCTCCCTCGCGAACAGTCAAAGACCGGAAATCCTTTGCCCCTCGCTCCCTTCTATGCTGTTCCTATAACCCCAATGCCCCAAAAGTCTCGCCTTGCTGCCACCACTTCTTGCCAAGCCGTGGCTCACACCTCATAGCCGGAAGAGACGAGGAAGGCTTCGCAGCTTTCCCCTTTCCTTGTCTTTGATCTCACCTAACCCTCTTCTTCGCACCCTACTGACGGAGAAGCAAGAGCGCAGCCCCGTTGCTCCTTTCACTTTGTTGCGTAGGCTCGTAAAACCCGGAGACGATCTCCCTCGTTGCTATCAATTGACCCATGACCTACGGGATTAGCCGCCTGCGAGCCTTTCTTTCCTTCCCCTCTCGAATCGCCAACCACCGTCGAAACCCCAAATCAGATTCTCCTTCGATTTCGTTTTTGCCTCAACGATTGCTTCATGTTCCTTCCGATCAACTTGCCACTGCTTGCGTTCATCCGTTGTATACCCGATCAAACAAAAGAAACGGGGTCTTAAAAGCCCTAATGTTACACTTTGGTCCCTAGAGTTTCTAGATTGTGGTAGTTTTAGTCGAGTGATTTAAAACATGGCTGATAACGACCAATTACAAAAGAAATTTAAACTATAGGGGCCATTCGTGTAATTTTGATAACTAGTTAACGGAGTAATGGTTAAAAACTAATGATAATGACCAAATTGACATGTAAAGTAAAAGTTAGATGACCTTATGAGCAAGAAAAAAACATAATTGGTCAAGTCGGACAAATCACAAAAGTTCATTGTGCTACAGTGACATTATCCCTAGACCTTTCACTTTCAGGCACTTAATGTCCCTATGATCTAGAATTGAATCAAGATCAATACATTCTAACTCCGAATTAAATTTCAGAATCACCCTTGTTAGACATATGGGGTAATAAAAGCACCTACAAATCTTGAGAATTATGTAATCACTTTCAGATTGAAGTATTTGAAGTATTTGGGTGGTACTCCTAATATTCAAATGGAAAAAAATCAGAATAACTGAACAAGAACATAGAATTGGATGTTATAAAATTCGTGTGTACCAGAAAGTGAAGAACCAAAATAGATTATAAACCTCCTTGTCTGAAAACTGTCACAAGACAGTTTACTTTGTCATAAAACTACCTAAACTGTCATAAAACAGTTTTCCTACGGTCAAAAAGTGTGACAAAACTAGGTTTTAATTAGAGTCTAGTTTTAATTAGAGTGCAGGTGGAGTCCTAAACCGGGTCAAATTTCAGGAATTCGGATTTCCGTTGCATTTCTGAGCCAACAGCTCGACCCCAACCAAGCTCGATCCCAGCTAGGGGCTCTGCCCTTAAGTGACAATCTACTTCGACTCTTGAATAAACTTAAATAGTGTGCACTCCGCACCTTCCTTATTTGTTTAATATTTATCAAGATTGATTTTAGTCAACAAGTCAACCCAATACACTTAAATACCATTTGTGAAACAATTCACCAACAGCCCTACTAGGCTTTCTATTAGCAATAGCGCCACTAGGCCCACTACGGACAAAACCATACTTGATCTTCACCATCTTTCACCAGACTCTCATTGGCTAAATGCTTCACATCAACAATAATCTCTCTATTTATAGAAATCAAACAAAAATATTTACATGCCAAAACAGTGCATACAACAAAAGAAAAGAAAAAAAAATCCATGCCTGGAGTGTTGAAGTAGTAAACCGACATCTTATCATGTCGCCACTTTTCCTCATACCTACTAATGGAGGCTTAATCTCTTCCATAAGTTCACTATCCACGTCAATGGAAATTCGTGCAACATCAACCATTTCTAGACAATAGGATCCACCTTTCTTTTATTTATTTATCTTTAGTGCTTCTGGAAGTCTCCGAAACATCAACAATTTTCGGAAATAACCAACAATAAACCCAAATGAATTGATATTTTCAGTTTTTAAGGGAATCAAGAAAATGCTTAGCAATCTCAAAACCACTAGGCTAGGAAAATATATACCGATCCCCGTTCACCTATACCTAATAAAATTGTCGAATCAAATGGACAATCGACACCACTATACGAGTACGACACAATATTTCGAATGACACTAATTTCCCATTCAAGTTGGATTTTTGGTGTGCAATGTGTATCTTGTAAAAATCAAAAAATCGATCACGAATAACTTTTAGGAACGAAAAGTCCAAATTCTTGGTATTTCAAATAGAGACCCACCTTCCCAACGGGAAGCCTGATTAATTGGAGTATCAAGATTATGTAACTTAATGCCATAACTCTCCCAAAAATTGAAATCAAGTGTTGTTGCCTCGATCTCCCTCATGTTCATGAATAACATCATTAACTCATCATTAGTCATTGTTAAGTTGAGCCAGAAGAAAATAGGAAACAAAAGAGGAAGTAGTAGCAAAAAGAAAATTGATAATGGTTATGAGAAAGGTTAGTGTTTCTCTTGTGATCGACAAGTCTTGGAGCATCCATCTCAAGCGAGAAGACCCCAACTCTCAATCCATCCTATCTCAAACCCATACCTCCATGACTTGGTTACATCACTACTTTTGCCAAACATGTCCACACAAATAATAAAAGGTACAACTTATAGTTACAACAACTTACAACTTATAGCTAACAACAGCTTCCCGTTTCCAGTTACCTGCCGATTAATTTTTTTCACAACATACATATAATGTGACTATAAATATGGTCAATTAGGCCAATTTACCACCATCGTCCACCCTCACACTTCCACCCTTAACCAATTTACCACCATCCTCCCAAAATCGAACTTTTTATGACATTTATACCTTCAATACATAACTAACATGTCAATAACTTTTTGTTTTTTTAGTTTAAGTAACAATGGATAACGAAATTCAAAGGAAGCTACTTAGACATGGCGAGGAGGAAACCGAAGGCGACTTAAAAAAAAGGGTATGGATTGAATCCAAGAAGATATGGAGGGTTGCATTGCCGAGTATGATATCAAGGGTTTGTGCATTCGGAACTCTTGTTATAACTCAATCATTCATCGGCCATATAAGCAACGTCGATCTTGCTGGCTACGCGCTTGTCCAAACCCTAAGTGTCCGGTTTATCAATGGAATACTTGTAAGTCAACATTCTTCTAGCTCGTCGTCGTTTATGGCGCCAACAAAAAAAAAACGCTAATTTGCATTGACTTTGTTATTTATATCACTTAACAGTTGGGAATGTCAAGTGCAACTGAAACGCTTTGTGGCCAAGCATTCGGAGCGGGGCAACACCATATGATGGCAATTTACTTGCAACGATCTTGGATCATCGACTTAATTACTTTGACAATTTTGCTCCCAGTTTTCATCTTCGGGACACAATTATACAGACTCCTCGGTGAAGATGAAGCCATAGCCGTGAGCGGTGGGTACATATCTCTATGGTTCATCCCGTTCATCTACAACTTCGTGTTTACGTTGACAATACAAATGTTTCTACAAGCACAATTAAAGAATATAGTAATCGCATGGCTTTCCATCTTCAGACTCGCAATCCACGTCCCTTTGTCGTGGCTTCTGGTGTTTAAGCTAAGCTTTGGAGTTCCAGGCGCGATGGTTGCATTGTTAGTATCGTCCTGGTTTCTTGTGGCTGCTGAATTTATCTACATTTTTGGAGGTTGGTGTCCTTATTCGTGGAAAGGGTTCACAGTTGCTGCGTTTAATGACTTGTATCCTGTTGTGAAGCTCTCGTTATCTTCTGGTGTTATGGTGTGGTAAGTATCGCCCTATATAAGTTGTTTTTATAGAATTGGTTGAATTGCTTACGTACCACCATGCATACATGGATTCATGACCCTATCCTAGGTGGCATTTTCACAAATATTATTAAAATTTTCGTTTATAACCTTTGCTTTTATATTAGATATATACATTAACCCTTTGTTCTTTTTTATTTAATAAAGCTACATCAATAGAATTGCATATTATATTTAATACGTTACACCCCATATTTAATACATTACACCCCATTAAATATAGTTAATTAATAGGCTCAAAATTACATATGTTTAGACAAAAAAAATGGGCTCATTTAAGAAAAAACACGACCTATTATAGAAAAATTACAAAAAAAACCGTATACTAATTTGGTATGTATTAAAAGCCTCCCATTTTCGGAACGATTAATAGCGTTCATGTACAGATATTTTTCATAAAGATATCTATTACATATATAATAGTGAATAACTCAAATATAACCATACAAATATACTCCATTATTCATACTTTTAAATATAAATATGATTTTTTATCGGGGAAAATAGGGGTTATTCAGAAGAACTAAATATAAAATCATGATTCAATGTTTAGAAAATCAATCTCCTAACTTAACCCACTAGGACATTTTGTTCATCAAGTAAAAAAGAAACCACCATAGATAACTTAACCACTTAAATCTTTTATTCATTAAGTCCATTAAGTCAAAATGAAACACCACCTTAAATGCTCCCTTTCTTCTTCTTTCTTGTACAGCTTGGAGCTATGGTACAATGCTGTGCTAGTCTTACTTGCAGGATACATGCCAAATGCAGAAGTTGCCATTTCTGCCTTCTCGATATGGTATGTAACTTATACTTTATAAATTATCTTTAACAGACAACAGATTGAATTTAGTTTATTAAACTTTGCAGCTTGAACATTAATGCATGGGAGTTTATGATAAGCATGGGATTCTTAGGCGCTGCATGGTATGCAACCAATCAATTAATTTCCTTATTCTGTTAAAAGAATTATTAACACACTCACTTTTATCTTTGTTTTATATGTGCGGATAATAACCTTCATCGAATTCGGTGTTTTTCAGTGTGCGGATTGCAAATGAACTTGGAAGAGGAAATGCTAAAGCTGCAAAGTTCTCTATTAAAGTGTTGTTGGGAACTTCCATTGCGATAGGAACATTCTTTTTTGTTCTTTTCTTGGTGTTTCGCAAAAAACTCGCTTACTTCTTTACAGATGATGAAAGAGTTGCAGATACTGTTGAGGATCTTTCTTTATTACTTTCGCTTTCCGTATTGGTGAACAGTATTTATCCAGTTCTTTCAGGTAATTCTACCCTTCTATTTTTTATCCATACACAACATTTTATACTTAATAAAGTTGTACAATACAACAACTTAAAGCACAAATTGTTGTGTATGGAAAAATTTGTTACGTACGAATCAACTACCATTCTAATTAATCTACTTTTCAATTTATATTTCAAAGTTGGGAAGTTTATATATTTTCGGAAATATATATAATGGTGGACCTTTCTTTAATTTAAGATCTTCAAAGATTTAAACCTGTGAAATTAAAACCCCAATATGTTTTCTTTTCTTCTTGGGTAAATTACATGAATGATCCCTGTGGTTTTGGGTAACTTGCATTTTTGGTGCGTAGCTATTTTTTGTTTTCAATCCGACCGTCTTTATGATTTGGTTTTGTTACGAATTTAGTCCCTACCAAACCTAAATTGACTATATTACCCTTATGCATTTATATTTTTTGTTAATCTATTGTTTTTTATTATTTAAAAATTTAACAAAAAGAATGGAAAAGTGGCTTTGTCCTTCACGTTCACTTCCTATATATCTCCTTCGTTGTAATCCTATAGATAGATTTCAGCATATGTAACCATGTTCCCATCCAGGGTTTAGTGAAACTAAATTAAATTGTGAACTTTTAATTATGCTAAACAATATAGTATGTTAGGCAATTTATCAAGATTCAAAGCCATAAAATCTTACTGGTATTTTTAATTTATTTCCCAATTAGGACCTTTCTTTTAAGGGAAGTATATGATGTTAATGTTCATCATGAGAGTTTGTATATTGATTTGAGCCTGTAAAATCCTGTTGTCATTAGGTATGGCAATTGGAGCTGGAATGCAGGGTATTGTAGCAATTGTCAACCTTGTTTGCTTTTATGTGATTGGCATACCAATGGGAGCTTTGCTCGGATATTTGACAAATCTCCAAGTAAAGGTATATTATGATCCATTTGATCATCACAAAACATACCAACACTACATTAGCGTTTTCTTTTGTCTTTTTTTGAAAAATATTGAGAATTGTTATATCGCTCCTATCTCGATAGGGTATATGGATTGGAATGATTGGTGGCATTGTAACTCAAACGCTTGTGCTTTTGTATTTGGCATGGAGAATAGACTGGGATGATCAGGTAAACTTGGGGAAAATAGAAGGAATTTTTAACATTTATATATTTTTTGGCCTTTGACATTGATATTTGTAACCTTTCAAATTTTAGAAACTCGTACTTCTTGTTTTGCAGGTTAAGAAAGCTGGGGAACGGCTCAACAGGTTCTATGTGAGATCTTCAGACAACACAGAGCAGGTTTCTGACTGATCAGGATAGATCAAAAGATTTTTGTAAGTAGTATTTTCTAGGTCCATATTATATGTATGGTAGTTTAAGTTGTTAGAATTCTTATGATTGCTTAGACAAGGGCTTAGGCCATTTTTAGTTACTCAAACTCTTATGGGTGTTCTAATTTGATCATTATACTTTGTTTAAGCTATCATTGGTGATTTAACATTTTATTTTTGTTAATTTTTACCACTCTAACCGGTGTGTATAATATCCAACCACGTTGCCAGAGTTACAATTAGTCATTGAACTTTTCTTGGTGTTTTATTTTAGTCATTATATTTTATTTAAGCTACCATTGGTTTCTGAACTTGTTTATTTCTTTTTTCATTTTAGTTACTCTATACTTTTATTATCAATTATCAAAATAAAATAAAAAAGCTACTACCTTTTTCTTTTTCTCCACACCTAAACCTATTATATCAATTATTTCAGAGTAAATTATATGAATAATCCATGTGATTTAGGGTAACTTGCACAATTAGTCCTTAAATTGTTTAACTCAAGCGTTCTTAATGCTCTTTAAATAAACTATTTTACTTTTATCCACCCAATCGATCTTGTCGCCAGAAGAAACACACCTAATCATCATGGAAAAATTAGTTTCACTTTGGGTGACCCTATGAGAAGTCTTCATATCCGGTGGACCTAAACGGAGAATATCTTCATAAATGTGAATCAATTGAAAACGCGAAGAAGTCTAGGTTTTCTTCCAAGAGCTCAAATCAGGGGCCTCTATCTTCCTTCAACGTCAAAGGGATATCTTTTTTTATGAAGCAATTGAAAACACGAACAAGCTACACCAAAAAGAATATGGGTAAGAGGTTTGATGACTTTATGTTATCTACATAAATACGTTACATCTTTCCCCCACTATCAAAGAAAAATAGCTCTTGGTTGTAGAAATTATGAGAGAAAGTAAATATTAATATGACAACCATGTCAAGTAGTAAACGCATAATTATTGTGAACTACACATTACAACCATGTCAAGTAGCTAGTAAACACATAATTATTGTGAACTATAGATATTAATCCAAATCATGAAATTCATAAAAACGTTCAACCACATATCCAAAAGATCTAATCTAACAAATTACCTAATAAATCAAAACTCAATGAAAATCTTCATAGGTTAGACAAGGATTCATTAAAACAGAGTCCAAAAAATAGAAGAAAAGAAATCATAATTGTTTTCATATGGAAATAGGGGAATCGTTGTCTAATGTTGGTTATCATAGAAACTTACCATATGTTAGATCAGATCTGGGTAGGGGTGAGCGAGGTGCGGTTCGGTGCGGTTATTAGCCAAAACCTCACCACTAACCGTAAATGCGGTTAATCCATTTTCAAAACCGCATGATGCGGTTATTTTGCGGTGCGGTTTTGTTTTTTTTTTTGTTGCGGTTATTAACCGCATGGATTTGATGCGGTTATTTTGTGTGGTTTTTAACCACAGTTTAGAGCTCAAATAGTTTTAAAAGTTTAAACATATTACTTGTAATAATAATAAAAACCATAAGGTATAAGACAATTAACTATTTAACTTAAACCACAAACAACTAATATCTTAAAAACATCAAATCAATAGTAATTAACAATAAATATCTTGAAATTATCTAATTTCATCATTTTTTCAAAGTTAAACATAAGAAAAAACCAACACTTTTGTCTTTTAGTATTTTATCGGTCTTGCATTCATGAAACTTATCTTATTTTTAATATTTAATAAACTAATAATTGATAAAAAAAATTGTATATAATATATGCGGTGCGATGCGGTTTTTTGGCGGTTTTTGGAAACTAATAACCGCACCGCACCGCAAATTTGCGGTTTTTGAAAAACAGAAAACTTCACCATCGGTTTTTATTGCGGTTGCGGTTTATGCGGTTTTTGTGGTTAATTTTAATTGCGGTGCGGTTTTTGCTCACCTCTAGATCTGGGTACTTCCATTTCTGACTTTTCTTTTGAAGCCGGAAGAAGATGAAGATGTTGATAAAGAAATCCATTCCTTATTCACCTCTCTACTCTAATGGAAGCAGCCTCGGTAAAAGCCAACTTGGTTGAGGAATCTTCCATCAAAGATATTGTTTATGAAAAGACTGTATATATTGTCTCAATTTTAACCCTAGCTTACCTGAACAAATTATGCATCTTCATATTGCTTTAGTTTTTTCATCCAAATAATTAATCGCATGAACATGAATGATAATATTAGATGCTAGTATTCAATTTATTTGCAATTTTTTTTAACTAAATTAACGTGGATTAAATTTGAATTAAAAAAATTACAGCAGTGAATGAAAGTCAAAATTGAATAGTATAGAAAATTCAAAATTCCAATTCGTGAAGCACAAATAATTTCAGTACAATGGAATATTGATAAAATCCATCATTTCCATTGCAATTCATAAGACAACCATCCTTGTTCTTCCCCTGCTTTGAAACTGAAAATAATGTACTTCACTAATTACAAAAATTCCACCAAAAAAATGAGAGTTTATGCATAAAATTTTAATCTAGAGTAGTTGGTTATGAGTCAATCTAAAGCTTCTTCTATACAAACAAATAAAAAATCTCAGGAACGTCTCAAAACCAAGGAACAAAAGTGTGAAAATAAAGAAAAAAAGGAACTTGTAAAAGCTTAGGATTGGCGGTGATTGTACATCGGAGCTAATTCAATTTATCAACAAAATTTGATTGAATAGGGTATCTAATGCTAATTGAGAGGGAATCATACATGGAATTGAATGGGAGCACAAATGTCTTTTCCATCCAGATGGAGCTCTATTTAGGCTCTATGGTATGGGCAACATGTGAAGGTGTTTTTGGCATGCATGCGAAGGTGTTTTTGGCATGCCAGTAACGACATTACAACGGGTGAACACCGCCTCTGACCGCGGTTTTAGGCATTATATTGCGACGCGTTGTGATCGTAACAAAGGGATATGGGAGAGTATTTAACGTTGGCTGCATTTTACTGTTTTAAAACAGTAATGTTCAATTAAAAAAAATTACCTATATAAATACATAAAAACAACACCTTAATTTTTACCACTTTCATTTCTTTCATATAAACATTCAATAATTCAAGACGAAAAATCGATCTGTTTGATCTATTCCACCCGTTTAAGGATGATAACGACGCCACTGATATCTTTGTGACTATGTGTCGGTATTCTACGGACGTGCTACTATAACTAGATCCAGTTCCATTACTCATATGATGTGAAACGTTAAAGATAGATCGTTAAGAAGGGCATAGACGTTTGGTTAACAATTATTTTGCAGATATTTGTGTTTAACAACCTAGCGATTTCAAAAGAAAGTTTCGATAGCGAAAAATGTTTTTGAAAGAATAGCCAACACATTGGAGAGTAGGTAAGCGAGTTATTGTTGAAAGCATTAGGTATGAATTTTTCCAAATAAGATATGATGCTAGAGGTAAGCGATGTTTAACTGGGTTGCAGAGATATTGCGACAATTAAACTTATGGCTATGGAAGAGTCACCTGAGGCCATTGATGATTATATGAGAATGTCTAAGAAAACTTCACGAGAAAGTTTGTATAGATTGTCAAGAGGTGTTGTCGAAACCTTCGGTGAAAAATACTTGCGCGAACCTTCATTCAATGATATAACAACTAGATGCGGCTATGAACAAAGATATTATTTTTTGGGTATGCTTAAAAGCATTAATTGCACAAAGTGGACATGGATAAATTGTCTCGTGGCGTGGAAAGGCCAATACACAAGTGGTCATCATGGAGTATCTTCGTTGGCATTAGAGGTTATTGCTTCCCAAGAATTATGGATTTGACATGCTTTTTTCGGGGTTGTGGATTTCAAAAACGGCGTAAATGTTATTGATCAGTCACCAGTATTTGAGGTTCTTTTGTCAGGAAAGACACCATCTGCTCATTTCATAGTAAATGTACGTGAGTATAAGTTTATTACCTTCCGTATCGAATATATCACATATTCCACATTTGTGAAGGCGTTTCGACACCCAACAGACCCAAGAGACAATTTTTCAAGAGAAGACAAAAAGGAGCACGTAAGCACGTTGAATATTCTTTTAGAGTTCTAAAATCGAAATGGAACATAGTTGTACATGAAACACAAGAATATGAGTTAGAGACTCTACGAGATATTACGTATGCATGTATCATAATATATAACATGGTGATTAAAGATAAAGGAAAAAAATATTGTAGAGTATTCGGCTACATAACCTAGACACGAACAATTTCAACCAGGGACAACAGGATATCTATATAGAGTCATTGATACTCAAGACGAACGAAAACCAAGTAACTTCGACAAGACTTGACAGATTATATACACGATGGTAACGAAGATGAAGAATAGTGAATTTACTGGACAAAATGTATTGTTTTTTTCTTTTAATTTTTCCGTTCAATGTTAATTTTTTTTTGTGTAATGCCAATTTTAGTTTCTAAATGTTATTTTTAATTAAGAATTTAATTAAATAGCATGTCTTATTACTTTATAATTCTTTTTATAAATATTATAATATAAATAAAAAAAACAAATTGGAAAAAATATAAAATAAATAAATTGAAAAAAAGAAAGAGAAAACAAAAAAGAATAAAAAAAAAAATCGTCACATGGAAAATAGAGGATGTTATAATAGGCTATAACATGTTTCCCATTTCCTCCGATTGATGTTATAACAACATGCTGACATGGCATGTAATGTAACAAAGTTTAGGTGGGATAACATGTTGCCTACACCCACCAGCCTTATATGCTTAGAGTTATGAGAGATTAAGAACTAGGAGAGGTGGGGAATTTTGATGATGGAGTCGTGGGGGAGATGAAGATGGACTCATGTGTGCACCAGAACATAAAAAACGTTGTAATGAATGACAGAGGTAAAGGTTGAGACACATGAGAGGAACCATTGCAATTGAGTTTAAAGAATGTGGGGAAGAGAGAACACCGACTAGGGAAGGAACGTGAGAGGTGGGGAGAAGTTGAAGATGAAGTCGTGTATTGGAGGGAAGTTGTCGGTTCTGAGAGAAGAACTTATCTAATAACTGTAAAATAAGAAGTTTATGTGGCTCAGATTAAAAATTGGGAAAATTCGGCGGATAAGATTATGGCGACAATTTTGCACTCGCCATCGTCAGATAGTATTAATAATTTAATGTTCTCAGACGATCTTTAGCATATATATATATATATATATATATATATATATATATATATATATATATATATATATATATATATATATATATATATATATATATATATATATATATGCTAAAAATCATTTGAGAACATTAAATTATTAATACTATTTGGCGATGGCCAGTGCAAAATTGTCGTGTATATATATATATATATATATATATATATATATATATATATATATACATATATATATATATATATATATATATATATATATATATATATATATATATATATATATATATAGAGAGAGAGAGAGAAGAGGGTTCAATTAAGAAAGAAAAGGTTAAGATTGAGCGAATGAATTTGGGCCATTTATTTTGAATCTGCAGCTTAATCGCTTCACTGTACAAAGACAAAAACAAAGATAACATTCATATATGAATATGTATATTCATATATGAATAAGTATATGTCTATTTACAAGTGATTATTCTTATATGAATATGGTGGTTGGTGGTGAATATGGTTAGCGATGGCAGGTAGTGTTGGATAAGGTGTCTAAGTCCATAACTTATTTGGTACATACTTGACCCGACCCGGCATGGTCCATTTGGGTTGCACTTCACCCGAACTATTTATGGATAATTTTATGAGAGTTATATACATATGTTTATTAATATATTATAAGTTATAATATATTAATATGAAATCATGTTATTTAATTAGTCTTAGTCTTAAATTAATTATGAATTAATTTAGAGATTAAAAGGAAGACTAATTAGATTGTGGGCTATTGGTTTTATATGGTGTGGGCTAACACTCATTTGTTAATGGGTTAGGCTAGTATGGAAGTCCATGGATGATCCATGGAGCTTTTAACCCATGGATCCTTGGAAAAGGAAAGGTCATGGTTTATTAGGGTTTCACCCTAATCATGTACACTATATAAGCATGCTTATGTTGCATGAAATAGCCACTAGGGTGACTAGAGTGACTAGTGTGACTAGTGTATCTAGTATGTGTGTTAGTGTGTGGCCGACTTTATAAGTGTGTATACACTCTCTCAAAGTTTTCCAAGAGTTTGTGGTGATTTGTGATTCCATTTGATGCATTCACACTATTGGTGCTTGGCCCTCAAACTCCTTAAGAATCAAAGTCATCAAAAAGGTATGTAATCTCATCTAATACTTTTATGTTTAAAAGTACCCCATGCCATGTTAGATAGGTTATGAACCTTGGAAAATTATTATTTTGCATGTATTTAGACAAACATAGATCCAAGGTTTATTAGGGTTGCATGCACACTTAGGAAGTGTTAGATTGCTCAAAACCCAACAGTGGTATCAGAGCCTAGGCTTGCTTGTTTGATACTTGATGCAAAATAGTGAAAAAAGTTGAAATTGTTGCTGTCTGGCTGATGGACTCGCCGAGTACAAGGCAAAATTCATCCTACTCGCCGAGTAGGTTCGTGCACTCGGCGAGTAGAATGATCAGAATGCAGAATTTCGACTTTTGCTGCTGGAAATGGACTAGAAACATTACCCTAAACTGTTTTGATGTTTTAAAACTTATTTTAGTTGGTGTAATGGTTGTTCTAATCCATTTACAATAGCATATATCAAAAATTCCATGATTTTATGTGTTCATATAATTCTTGAAATTTTTGATGATCATGTTCATGTTCTTATGAATTTAGAAGATGATAGGAATTATTTGCTGAATTGTTTAGAATTAATTCTTGATCATTTATGTGTTTTAATGGAGTCCATAATTTGTCCTCAAGTTATGGATATCCAAAGGTCACTTTTCTTTAACACACACTAAAAACACATAAGTTACATAAAAATGAAGAGTCTTCATTTTTATGAACCTTTAATTCATAAGTTATGAAATGAAAAGTTTTGCATAGTTACAAAACTTGCCCTCAAGTTTTGGAATTTGTAAAGTTTCACACACTTTAATAAACTTTAATTCCAATACTTAGAATTTTAAAAGTTAAAATTCAACACTTATACTATTTATAACATTAATGGTTAATTATTATATATATGTATAAGAACAAGTCGTTTTACCGTTAGTAGGCCTCATTCACGAAGCCGGTCTATAAGGTGGGTATAAGGTTGTTGCCTGTAAAATGGCGACTTAATGGGTGTCCACTCTCACCTACCGCTTGCTTGATCGGTGGAGGGTCGTTAGCCGAACGGGTAGGACAATGACTTTAAATTCTCATTAAAAGTATAATGATTATTATGAAGTAACTAAATGTTTTATTTAATTCCCAGTCTTAGTTACTTTAGGAAAAATGTGAATTTGGTGCTAGCCCATGGAATTCACACTTTGTACCTTACCAAGTCGTTGGTGGAGCATGTGTGGTTAACCGACACACTAACTTGGACTAGTAAGGATCACGAAGGGTGACTTAATGTTTGTCATAGATCAATGGAGCGTGTATGGTTAACCGGCACATTGATTAGGTGATAATATTAAGGGTACCAAGTGAATTGTTATGGTTATTCACACCTTGTTTTGTGATCCTCGGCATCCCAGTCACAAAATTTGAGAGGGCACACTCGAGATTAAAACATGCCATTGAAAAGTTCAATGAATCTCAAATGATCTAGGAATTTCAAATCAAATTAAAACCTAATAAATTATTTCGTTTTTCATGGTGGAAATTGGTGAATCGTCATTCGCCTACCTTCAAATATTTTATAGCTTGGATTACGGCATCCCTCTTCTAAATTATAAAATATTGTGTTGGGTCCTAGCCTTAATATTTCATATTGGGTGTTATATTAAGGACTTTGAATAAACTAACTTGATTTTCTCCAATTATAGATGTCTGGTTCAGACAACTAGACAACTATGATCTTCCCAAATCTCTTGAAGATGGTGTCCCTCAACATCATGCTTCACTTCCTCCACCTCCTCCAATTATTCTCCCTCACCCACAAGTTCTTGAACGGTTTAAAGTCACTCAATCCCTATTGGCAAGTATAGTCGATGTGTACTCACATCTTAGAGATAAAGTCACATATTGACAAGCCGGGAGAGTTGGGTGTCAAAGTCTCGTGAAAGTTGGATGTTCAATCACTTTCTTAGTAACATAGTGAGTCTCTTTGGGACTACTATGAGACAGACTATGACATGACCCTTAATGATGTTATCTATTTGCTTGGTGTTGTGGAATCAGCAATGATTTGGAACACCAGTAAAGCAAATTTGATTAAAAGAACAACTTCCCAAATCTTAAATGGACATTGACAATGGTAGCATTGAATATCTAGAAAAGCATTTATCTTCCCAATGGAAAGGGATCGGCCGTAGTCAACTCGGTTGACCAAATGGTAAAGAGAAAGGCTAAGTCTGAGATAGTCTCATGTGCCATTACCAAAGGGTCCATGTGTTTTGTTGCCAAAGGAAGGGGATTGATTGCAAAGCTGCCATATTTACCTGAAACGTCATAAGGTTGATCAAGTCAAAAAGTTTGACTTTACTTCAGTTAAAGTCCACTGACTAACTCTATTAAGTTTCTATTTGGAGATTCTTATTACATAATGTGAATGGGTCACATGTTGATGTTTTTAAGAATCAAAAGAAAAGATAGGAAGCTTAAAGAAGTATATGCTGATTCTGATTGCGAAGATGGGTTTCGATCGCATGGTTCGGTAATCAGAATTTTGAGTTGTTGCTTAAGAGTTATAATATATTGTTTATGAATAGATAACAACAAGGTTTTCATGTGGATTGTAAGGATAAGTTTTTTCGCAAAGTTTTCAAATAAAAGGAAAAAAAAGGTTTTAATTTTATTTATTTTAAAAATATCCTTACAATGACATCTATGGGAAATTGTTGCTTATATGTTTCCAGTAATAGCAATATTGGAAAGTGGATTTGATTCTTTCATTTGTGGTAGTGTCTGAATTTACCAAATGAAGAAAGTTTTTCATCACCCAAGTTTCAATTGGACAGAAACTTGGAATCATACAAGTTGTATTGTATGATGAATGAGAATTTTCATCTTTGAAAATTAAGACTGATTCTTTGATCACATGTATATGTGAGTCAATTGAAGGACTAAGGAATTAGGTACACTGGGTGTGCGCTGGTCAAGGTCCACCACAAAGATTGATTTGTCATGATTTACTAAAGATTAGTAAATATGATTATACTTATAAGGTTAAGTATAATTCTGTAACATTGGAAAGGTTACAATGTATGACAAAACAAATGAGAAGAATCAACTTAGGCAGAAAGATAAAAGTTTCTCAAATCTGAAAGGATGGGAGAGTACTTTAGTATCATATTTCATGATCATCCTAATTATTATGAAACCATATCACAAATTCATACTCTAAGGACGTCTTAGTGCATTGTTATGGCTAAGAAGAGAGGTCATGAATTGTTGGATTGGTTAAAATCAAGAAGATGAGTCATACTTCATTCCACAACAATTCTTAGAGTCATACTCCAAGATTGTAACCTTGAGTGACATAAAGGAAGATTTATTAACACTAGTCAAATGTAAGAGTAAAATGTTTTCTACTCTTGTACATTTGAGATTGGTAAGTTGTGATGTCTTGGATGAGACAAAGACCAACTAAGACCAATTGTGTGAAGTGTTAGTCTTTATAAGAATCCTCACTATCCCTTGAATATTTGTTTTGTCAAGTAATGGTTCTTGACTGGGGAAACTTATATGTCAAGGGGACAGTGGGAGCCTTAAAGATCCTGAAAGAGTTTCAAGATTTAGTCAAGAGTAAGACCTGTAATTTATCGCTAGCACACGACTTAAGGTTTGCAACCTATCGTGTTGACATAATTCTTATTTCTTTGCCTACTTCAAATAAGTTGAATATGCACATGAGTTATTAGAGTTCAACTTGGAAGCAATGGTGGGCTTTGTGCTACCAAGTGGCAAGAAATTAAGATTGAACAAGTTCAATCCATATGAGTTTGAATTTGTCACTAACCTTGTCTTGTGATTATGGTTTTGACAAATTCACATGGATAGGAACTCATATACTATAAAATCTAAGTGTCATAAGGTTTCTCTCCGATTCATGAGAATGATGGTGAGGAAACGCTTTCACTAAGTAGATTTTAAGTAGATAGCAATTGTGATATTTGCATTTTCAAAAGTCGTTAGTGGAGTGTGTGTGGTTAACCGACACACTAACATGGACTTGTGAGAAATGGCAAAGGACTAATCAATTGAGAATATTGTTATGGCATCCCTTTTCATAGTTCTGAAAATTGTTTAGACACACATGTGAACTATCTACGGAAAGGTGTATGAATCTAAATTTTAGAAGTCCAACCGATTTCTGAATACATGTCAAAGCTAGTGGGAGCATAAGTGTTATGCTAATAATCATCATGTTAGTGGGAGCATGATAATTATGATTACTATTATTGCAAGCTAGCAATGTTAATTATAGAAAAACAAAAGTTTCAATTCGTAAAGTTGCAGGGGTTGAAAAGTCGTTTTGCTATAATTAAGGGAGAGGAAATTATACTTCATTTCAATTCTAAATCTTAGATTGAGATTTTAATCATCTTTAGTCAAGAATATATATGTATGAATTTTATGTTTGAATGGTTCGACTTAAGGAAATTCTATATATATTGCGTTCTCAAAATTCAATTATGACTATGGCATCCCTCTTCATAGTTAAATTTTGAAAACATGGCAAATAAAAAATATTGTAGCAAAAGACTGGTCTAGTATCATGTCTTTATGTGAGACATCATGAATCGTGTCCCATATGCTTCAGATATAGGATCGATTTCATGTGCTATAATATTCATCCTTTCTAAATTTTCCAAATGCTCAGGGCATTTAGAAGGTACTGGATATGACTAAAGTGATTAAGCAATTGTCGAGGACAATCTGAGGTTTGCCAAAGATTGGTTGCTCAGGGACATTTGGAAGTATAGTGTTAATTTTGGCAGGACCATATTGACATTTTCTGAAAAGAGGCAACTCTGGTTCAGAAGTGATAGTCAAAATGGGACTATGGAAATGTCTCCATAAGTGGAAGTAATTCAATCTGTGTAAGATTAGAAAACTTTAATGCAAGAAGGATGTTCAAAGCAATGTACTTTGAATTTGAGACTTCGTTTCCATAGAATTGACCTTCTTTGGAATACTTTGTAATGACTGATGACAAAGTTTTGGTGACCTTGTGCATAACCATTATGAGAGGATCAGTGCATATAAGTTTAAAATCTAACAAATTTTTTGGTAAATGGTAGGAATTAGGAATTCATACATTTACAATAAGGATTTGGGATTGTGAAATGAGTATCATTGGAATCATGTTCAATTAATCTATTTCACAAAGTAAAGATCATAGACAAACATAGTGTGCATACTAGGAGTATGGCATAACTATTGTTTAGAAAACAAAGTGTACATGCTAGGAGCATGGGACAACTGTTGTTTTATTCAAGTATTAAGTTGATTGTTTGAAACATTATACAATGAATAATGTGTAATCAATATGGTGATAAATAAAAGGTGGTTCTATTTATATTCAAAAGGGTTCTGAGATCATATTGGATTCGATTATTATTGTGTTTCACTTTGCATGTTTTGACTTCCAAAATAGCTAGGTTATTCTTTCCGAATAACTAAGTTATTTAAACACTCCACAGTCGTTCATATGTTGGAAGTAGGTATGAATCAAGACTGTCATGAATCGAGGTTGTATATGGCTAAATGGGTTTAGTCATAGCAATGGTTGCTACAACATTCATGAGTGCTCATAAGTTATGAGTATTGGAATAAACCCACGCTCAGTTGTATCACTTCATGGAATTTATCTCGAGTGATCGTGAGACGGTAATATCATATAAATCTTCAAACCTAGAGATATGAGTTGTTGCGTATGAGTTGGTTGTGCATTGATTGCACGTAAACGCATCAGTAACTTGATGTTATAAAACGTGTCTTTGTGTACAATTCAACAAGTAGTAGAACAAGCATATGAGTCGAAGTTTATCTGTTCCTTCTAGAAATAGAAGCGATATCTGGGCCCCTCGATGATTTTGTTGTGACCTATGTACCGGCCGGTCAGAACTAAATTGATGTGTTCGATTAAGTTCTTTGTCAAACAAATCGAAAATTGGAAAACAAACTGCTGGACAATAAGTATGACGTTGTTCCATGTATTTGTCCGGCTGATATCATGAGAACAGAGGATTTTATGATCACTTATCTAAAATGGCGCTTCATAGTTCAACAGAGTTTGGAGAGCTACGATTGCTGGTTGGTTCCTAAAGTAACATACGCAAATACAGTTATTAGACTTATCCAAGTGGGAGTCTGTTGGATAAGGTGTCTAAGTCCATAACTTATTTGGTACATACTTGACCCGACCCGGCATGGTCCATTTGGGTTGCACTTCACCCGAACTATTTATGGATAATTTTATGAGAGTTATACCCATATGTTTATTAATATATTATAAGTTATAATATATTAATATGAAGTCATGTTATTTAATTAGTCTTAGTCTTAAATTAATTATGAATTAATTTAGAGATTAAAAGGAAGACTAATTAGATTGTGGGCTATTGGTTTTATATGGTGTGGGCTAACACTCATTTGTTAATGGGTTAGGCTTGTATGGAAGTCCATGGATGATCCATGGAGCTTTTAACCCATGGATCCTTGGAAAAGGAAAGGTCATGGGTTATAAGGGTTTCACCCTAATCATGTACACTATATAAGCATGCTTATGTTGCATGAAATAGCCACTAAGGTGACTAGAGTGACTAGTGTGACTAGTGTAACTAGTATGTGTGTTAGTGTGTGGCCGACTTTATAAGTGTGTATACACTCTCTCAAAGTTTTCCAAGAGTTTGTGGTGATTTGTGATTCCATTTGAGGCATTCACACTATTGGTGCTTGGCCCTCAAACTCCTTAAGAATCAAAGTCATCAAAAAGGTATGTAATCTCATCTAATAGTTTTATGTTTAAAAGTACCCCATGCCATGTTAGATAGGTTATGAACCTTGGAAAATTATTATTTTGCATGTATTTAGACAAACATAGATCCAAGGTTTATTAGGGTTGCATTCACACTTAGGAAGTGTTAGATTGCTCAAAACCCAACAGGTAGTTGTGGTAGAGGTGGTGGCGGCAGTGGTGGCGGAGATGGTGGTGGTAAAGGTGTCAAATGATGTGGTGGTCTTGGCAGTGGTGGTGGTGGTTGTGGTGGAAGTGGCGATGGTGGTGTTTAATAGGTTTTCTAGGTTAGTATAAAACATAAATCGACATTACGAAATTCATAATTTTTTTTATGTATACAAGCATTTGGGTACATATCGGTATAGATTTGATGATGCAAAATAAACACATTATAGTTAGAGTTTATCTGCTTATTGTAGACAGTCGGTCTTGTCTAAGCAAGTGTAAATAATACAACTTAGACAAGCTGATTTGGCATAGTTTGTATATTTTGTTAATTTGAAGATATGTTGATGTTTCTAAAGACTAATATTGAAGATATATGTTACTGATGTACCACACATTGAAGTTTATATGTTGAAGACTGAAGACCAGATATGAGCTGCTTTAGCTGATATGATGTAGAACTAATCTCTGAAGCTATCATGTTTTTGGTGGTGCTAAAGATATCCCCTGATGATCTAAGCTGAAGACATGTTAATGATATATTTGGCCCTGATGGAGTTATCAACATATGAACTAGCCGAAGGCACCATCAGCACAAAGACTATCCATTCACTGAATACCTTATCCATTGGTATTGATAACATATCAATATGTCCATATGCTAAAGTTCTTACACTGATGACACATTAATTATATGATATGCTGAAAACATGATATGCTGATAGATATACATTATCTGCTGAAGCTGAAGCTACTCTAGTTGAAGCTAAAGTTTATTAGGGAATGACTCTCTGAAGCTAATGTCGCTGATCAACAAATATCATGTTGGTGCTCATGTCCAAATCTGGAGCAGATCAGAATAACTTGGTGACGAAGTATTCTGAAGATCTGATCTAATTTGTTCCTTATTTACATATATATATATATATATATATATATATATATATATATATATATATATATATTTAACTTAGAAGATTCAATCCAATCAAATCACGGATTTGGTTTCACAAGAAGATTTGGAAAATCTAAAGAAAAATTTCTCTTATCTTTGTGATAATCAGTTAGGTTAGAATAATATTTATAACAGCTGCTCTCATTAGTTGAGAGTTCATGATTTGTATTGTATTATGAGCGAGAGAGTTTATGTAGAGAGATCTATGAGTTCTTGGAGAGGATTCATAATATTTTTTATTTCCGAATCATTGTGCTTAAACATAAATCTCGACAAATAAAATTGGTTTTATTTGTTAAATACTTGTATTATTATTCCACATTTCTATTGGATTCATACACAAGTGTTAGGGTTTGGGTCATTTAATTGGTATCAAATCAGTTTAGAACATATGTTCTAAGATCTGTTAAAGATTCAAAAGTTCAAATATTATTCAAAAACTCAAAAAACAAAAGAAGAAGAAGAAGATATCTTATACAATCATCTAGATATGAAGAATATTTCAGAAACAAAGAAGAGAGAATATGGTATTTTCCCTTATCTATGGTACTTTTTGACCAAATCAAGTATGTGTGTTCCTTATAATGTATCTTAGATGATAGAACAATTTTTAAGTGGAAGGATCAACAAAGATACAAATATTTTTGATGAAACAGAAAACAAAAAAGATATGATAAATAAAAGTATGATTGATGCAAGCCCTTTATCATGTTTTCTTGTATTGATGTATGATCCAAAGGCACCCCTATCTGTTTTTTTCATGGTTGAATTGGATCTGAAAAACAAAGGAATCAATTAGAAACATGAAGACATGGGTCTAAAGGAGAAGATTAAGGAAAAGGATGTTCAGAAGAAAACGTCTTCATCTATTAGTCTTAAAACATAAGAAATACTTGATGTAAACCTGGTTTCAAGCAATCCTAGTTTTCACACTGATAAACATCAAGTTGTTAAGCCACAAGCTGTTAATACTCAAAAAGTTCCATCAATACCCATCATTTGTTAATACTCAAAAAGTTCCATCAATACCCATTATTTGTTAATACTCCAAAAGTTCCATCAATACCCATTATCATTCTCAAACGACCCACACAAACTCAAGCAAACCCTTACCTGCACAAAACCGCTCCATCATCTTCATCTCAGACCATGAGACCCCAATTCATGTTTCCAAGACGTCTCACAATGTCAAGCCATCTCAAGCTGTGAAGACTTCATCTCATAGCGGAAAGTTGATTCACAATACCAATTGAGTTCATGTTGCAACCTCATCCTACCATGTCAAGACTCAAGCTCCATCTCTAACTCCGAACATGAAAAGAGCTCAAGCTGGTAATTTCTCTGATGTATTTTCTTGGTTCTATAATATTTCTTAAAGGTAAAAATACATAAAGAAAAGGAAGGAAGAACACAGAAAGACAAGGAAGAAGAATCAGACAAAGACAAAGAAGGCTTTGGTTACAAAGATGAAACAAGTATGAGTTCCCAAGAATGCATCTCCTGAACCAAAATCAAAGCTAACAAATGAAGTTAGAAAGATGCATTCGAATCAGAAGTCTCATGGAAATAAGAGGAGTGTTCTGAAACCTCAAGCTGGTTGTTCTCTTTCAATTCAGAAATATTCCGAAGAAGTGAGGTATGTTCCAAAATGTAATCTCAAATGGGTTCCTAAGTGTTCTTGTTAATCTAAAGTAATGAACGAGACTCCAAAATCCTTAAAGTTCATATTTAGCTCTTTCTCTCATTAAGCAAAAACACGAGAAGATGTGCAACAAAAAGCATGATCTCTGTGATTTTCTGGGAGAATCATGTGACAAGTTAACAATATGGGTTATATCTTTACCCATTGGTTCATATAAAGTACATATTTATGTGAAGTCTTTGTCAAGGAACAGGATTTCATATGGCTACAGTCAAAAGAAATCTGCCAAAGAGAAAATGGTCAAAGTCTACAAATCTATTATCTTACTTCACTCTACTATCTCATATAAATTTTGGTAAAAGGTTTTTCTTATTTGGTTCTCCAAATGAGTTTTTTTTTTTTTTTTTTTTTTTTTTTTTTTTTTTTTTTTTGTATATATAGGGTAATATAAGAATGGTGTTTTAAAAATAGGGTTTTTTGAAATTCTCTTTCAAAAATAGGGCATTTATATTTGGCCCCACAAAAAAAATACGTCTCTTTTACAAAATTTTCAATTTTAACCTTCGGAAATTAAAGATTTAGTCCTTCAACTTATACCATATTTTTTATTCATACCTTTCACTTTTATATATTTACTTTTTACTTTTATTCTATGGAATATATAATTACTTTTCAATTCTAACACTTATAAACTATATATTTAGTCATTCGTTATATATATCGTTTGTTTTTCTTTCTTATCCTTAATTACTATATGAATTACATATTTTATCATTTGTTTTTCTTTCTTATCCTTAATTAGTATATGAATTACATATTTTAATTTTTGAAAACTAAAAAGAATTAATATATTATTTTATAAATCATATAATAGTATTTTATACAAATTTTAAATAATATCTTATTAAATAAAGTTTGATTTGTCATTTCAAAAGAAAAAGATGATGTCTCTACAAAAGCAAAAGCAAAAGTTATATTTACTATACACCTCAATAATCAGAGAAATGACCATACGAATTGTCACATCATATTTCAAAATTTTCACCATTTTTTACACTATAAGTTCAGTTTTTTTTATGTAGATTCATTTCATAATTCCTTCAAAATCTTTTACCAATATGTTCTCATTGTAAGTTCCTCCATCTTTCATTCATCTTCGCATCTTCAACAATCAAAATTCCTTCATCGCTTAATTATAAGGTATGTATGTTTTATTTTAAAATCTTTGCATATATTTATTTTAAATAATATTTAGGAAACATTAATTTATCTATTATATTTCAAAATTGTTTATGCAGTGACATTTTCCTATATGTTATCATTATAAGTCTAGATTGTCTGTTTTTGATCAATTTATATTGGGGTGGTCAGATTGAATATGAAAATGGATTCATAAAGAGCGATATTATTAGACATAAAATGTGATATGAAGAATTTAAAGATTTGATTAATGCACATG
This sequence comes from Lactuca sativa, assembly GCF_002870075.4. Classification (NCBI taxonomy): domain Eukaryota; kingdom Viridiplantae; phylum Streptophyta; class Magnoliopsida; order Asterales; family Asteraceae; genus Lactuca; species Lactuca sativa. Next base: position 112,450,648 of record NC_056623.2, read on the forward strand.
TTGAAGTTGATAAGATAACATATAAGTTGAATATGTCACTATGTTACCAATTTGGTGGCATATATAATACTTCAAGAGTCATAAATGATTCAAGTTTAGACGTGATGCATTATTTAGCTGAGAATGACCAAAATTATTATGGGCAAGTTATTGTTGAAATTGAAAAAATATCTCATGAACAAACAATGTTGCCTACAAATACTGGTTTTGTAGATATTCCTCACAATTTTGATGTATCACAACCGATACAGTCACTTGCCAGTCACAAGTGACTAAATCCTCAAATCTATCATTTCCTTTGCCCAATGATGATAGATTTGAGGCAGATGATGACTTTGGGTTTGACTAACCCAACTCACAAGATAGTGAAGATAGTGTAAGTGAATCATTACGCAATGTTGGAGATGATTCAGATGATGTGTGTGAAACTCCAGTTGTGAACTTTATGAATGATATTGGAGATGTAGGATATGATGACATTGAAAACTGTCAAGATACCACCATTCATATTGATGTTTGGAAAGAATTGGAAAACAAAATAAGGTTAGGAATGCAATATGAAAGTAGAGCAGAAGTAAAGGAGGCGGTAACACTTTGGCGATCTCTCAAAACAGAGAGTAAAATGTGTTTGAAAGTAAAAGTAACTTATAGGTAGCAAAGTTGTAACATACACGTTATGAACCTTGTTTAATTATCGTGTTTTGTAAGCGTATTAGCTTAAAAATGAATAATATTACTAAATATTATATGATTTTGAGCGTTGAGTTCTAACAACATAGTTTTTACGAGATTTGAAGTAAAACTATGTTTAGAATTATTCGGAAAATATTAGAAGTCTTATGAGATTCGAGTCAAAAAGTCAACCATTTGGAAATAAATAAAAATAATGTTATAGAAAGTTATAGATTATCTCGTTAGAAACATTTAGGCGAAAACCTCATCGAAATCCGTGTTATAACGAAGAAGTTATGACTAATCGAAGATCCGCGACAAAACTGGCAAAACACTATTTAGCGTAAAAAGTGAGTTTTCAATAAACTACTTTTTTGCTTTAGTGATCTAAATGAAAGTCGTAGTATTCGTTAGATTGAGAACTTTCATAAAAAGAACATCAAAATCTAACTTCGTATGAGGAAGTTATGATTTTTATAAGATTCGAAATAGCAGTATATAACTAAAAATTCGAAATAAAGATCAGGTGATTTTTAGCCGACAAAACCTAAACGAGAATCGAAGGCCTCGCCAATAGTAGTACAACGGTAAAAAGACAGATGAAAATGGACATCGGATGAAGAAGTTATGAATTTTTAATGTATTTTCCTGTCTTGGTCTGTTAAAAATAATAATATTAAAAATAAAGTCAAAATTAACCGACAGAGTCTAAACGAAAGTTGTAGAATATATTCACCTACGCGTGGATATAACAAAATGTCAAAAACAGAGCTCGTATGCGAAAGTTATGAATTTTTGGGCAAAAAATCCGAGATTCTTCGCATGCTTGGTTCGGAATCGGCCACGTACAACCTTCGCAAACCTGCCCCGTGTTCGACTCGTGGCGTGACCGAAGCAAGCTCCAATCGTGAAGCGACACGTGTCGCATCGGTGGCACGTCCGAAATTCTTAACCGTGGCGCCTGCGAGATCCGACGCACACCTCTCCTTCTCATCCAACGCGTGTCCCCCTCCTTCCCCCTTCGGCCGAACCCTTGCGCTATATAAAGGGAGGTGCGGACCCCCTAGTTTTGGTTGGAAATTTCACACTTTTTACACCTTAAGCCTTCTTTCAAGCTACTTTTAACCCCCCCCCCCCCCCCCGTAAGCCTCGGGAACATACCTAACACCCGAAGAACGTCCCGAAGCACCCGAAAGACCCTGAGAAAATTATATTTTCGGTTTCAAACTCAACCTTCGCAAGGCTCGGTTGTCAATAAAGCTCCCGGTTTTCATCGAAGAGAGTTATTTGTAGGAACGAAGTGCTGCCCAAACCGCATTTTAACACTCGGTTATTTCATGGTGAGTTCAATATATAGGAACAATTGTATGTTATATGTTATATGTGCAATGTGCTTTCCCATGTTATTATCCTGTGTTATTATGATAACAGAGCTATACCTTTGGCCTTATAAAGCATGTCTCGTATCACTTTGGTATTGTCTTTGTGCCTTTAGCCGTGTGGAGAATGACTCGTATCACTTTGGTATTGGTATGTAGCCTTTGGCCAAGTAGAGCATGTCTCGTATCACTTTGGTATTGGCTTTGTGCCTTTGGCCATGTAGAGAATGACTCTTATCACTTTGGCATTGGCAGAAGGCTAGGTATGGCTGAAAGCCTGTATATCCTAGAAAAAACGATAAGCAGAAATTGTATATCTTTTGTGCCATTTGGGCTGAAATTTTATTGATGTATATCAAGTTGAAATTGTTATATCTCATTGATTGTAAATCTCGGAATCAAATCATTTGTTGATATGGAAAGCCTGACATATGATACACATATGCTATTGTTGTTCTTTTTTCCTCTTTGCTTCTTTCATGTTGGTATATATATGGCATAACGTTATATTGTATCCATTATTGAATTCAGTAAGCGTCACTGCTTATCCCTCCTAATGTTTAACAATTGTAGGTGATAAGCATCCAGTTTAGTCTTATACTGTTGGAAGATTTAGAATAGTTAATACTATTACTTTGTATTTAGTGTTCATGTATGTATAAAATTATAATTTCCTGGGTAGTTATCTAATATATAAAACTTTAATAGTCAGTTTGTATCTAGTCTTTTGTAATTAAACTATCAATGTAAAATATTGTTTATGAATTTGCATGTAACATGTTTTGGAGTAATAACGTTAAGTATGAAAGGAGTCTTTCAATCATGGTATCAGAGTTGCAGTTTAAGTGAACTAAATCCCACAGATTGGTATTTAGACTTTAACTATTGGAAGTTCAATATATGAACGGATTCATTGCAAGTTTAAGGATACAAAACATAGGAAAGACTTAAGTGGGGTATTGGGTAATGATAAACCCTAGTAATCTAAAATATTAAGTTCAAAATTTTTAGAGAATTAGTTTAAGCGAACTAGGAATTTTGAGAATTTCTAAGCTTAAACATGGATTGCTAAGTGATGATGATGTGACGTGTGTCTAGTATGCTTTAGGTTGAATACCTAAATAGATACAAGCACTAGAATATTTTAGGAAATATGTCCTATATTCTAATATGTGCTAAATGATAAATAAAATAGTATGCCTTAGGTTGTTTACCTATAATGCTATTAATTGAGGAAGTTTAAGGTTTGTTGCCGACCTTGGTTTAGAGAGGAAATTTATGTGCTCAGAATTCTAAAACTTTCCGCAAGAGAATTGATATGAAACTTTCGAGATGATAAGAAGACTTATGATAGTTGATGTCGATGACTTCATAAATAAACGATCAAGCGATATCGTAAATTAATACTTATAAAGTGATACCGTAAATAGTGTATTAATACCTATAGAGTGGTGCGAACTATGTTTGATGAAATAATAAAACCTTAAGAAGAATCATGTGTGTTTGAAGCATATTTGGAAGCGACAAATGTTTTGGTGTAATCCATGAAGTTGTTTCACCGCTGACCAGATCGAAACAGTGATTGCCTTCAGAGTTAGAAGAGCTGAAAATGGTTATAAATACTTTGGCAGCATCAATATTGATGTTCTGCAAGATTTACAAGAATTAAATGAAGATCAAAGGAAAGGCTAATGAAGTTTTCAGACTCAATAGGCCAAGACTTTGCCTAAACATTGTGATGTAGTATGCCTTTTGAGTAGTAATCTTGTACAAGATGCTCAGATTTAGTATTTAATAATATTGAGTGATGATTGACTTCTATCATATCCTTATGGAAGTTCTATAGTGTTTTAAGCCGACTTTAGCATACATGATTAGGATGGTGAATTGAGTCATTTGGTGGTAAAAGGCTAAGTAACTTACTTGTCTAAGTAAAATAGAATGCTTAGTTGAAGAAGTAATACACCCATAGTATTGTATGAGAAGAGATGTTGTAGTTAGGAATGAAAGAGAACCAAGTTGAAGATAGTAGAACATGCTGAAATGCTGCTAAAATTCAGACTTCCTAAGATATACTCCTATGAAGTAGACTGAAAAGATACACCCATGAGAAGAAAACTTACTCGTATACACGAATGACGATGTCAAGGAAGGATAATGAAATGAACAAATGTGCATGGTGACTTACATGAAATAGAAGATTATGCAGGTAGTTGGAAACCGTTTTCTCCACACTACTAGAGTAAATTTTGGTGTAGTATGTCTTGTAGAGTCAACACTACCCGAGAAAGAATTTATATGAAGAATTAGAAGTAAAATTTCTATCGACCTATGAAAAAGTATTAGAATATGCTAGATCGAGCATATGCATGAGAAGAATCCTAGAAGGCGAGTATAGGAAATCCAAGATATGTTTTATAGAAACGTGAAATCCTTAGTTGAGTCTAGGAGAAATTGTTGTATGTACTTGTTTGAACACATTCATGTGTGATAAGTTGCTTTATGAAATTTTGTATGGTGACTTGGGAACTGTGAGGCAATTCTTGGAATGAGTATGAGTAGGTTTGAAAGGTAGTAGAGGCCTATACTATCCAAAGCACATGACTTACTCTTGAATCAGGAAAAGTCACAAGGTTACTAAGTTACTCGTAGTTGATTTTGTTTTGTCTGTTTCCATCATTACCTTTGTTTCGGTGATGACCAAGAAGATGATTTTTGTTCAAACCTTAGTGGTCATAAAGAATCGAGTCCGATTAATATAAATATGGAAAGTGAATTGATTGGTTCAGAGAACCATGTCTTGTGTAGTGACGAAATTACAGTAAGAAGATTGAAGAAGGATATGGTCAAGGTAGTCAATAGAAATATAACAATCTTCATTAAAGGATTGAGCAACCATTAGCTAGAAATGCTACATGTTATGAAGAGATTATATTACATTAGAAAAAGAAGGAAGGTTTTTTTAGATAATAGTATTTGACTATTAGAGATGAGAGTTTGGTTCGTTGTGTGTCTCTTGCGTTATGCAATTGAAGGTCATTACAATATGAGCATTCGAGATGTTGTTGTAGCAAAAGTTAAGACCTTATATTGGGTTGAGTCTATAAACTAAATTTAGGAAGGAGCAGGAGTCTGCAATAAGAATTGAGTTTTTAACTTGGAGATTAGGACCAAAGGCCTAATCGAGAATGAAGAGCAAGTGAAGGTTTGAGCACCTCCATCAACTAAGAAGTTTGAAGAGTTTGACAATCATTTGGCAAATCAAAAGCTAAAGGTCGTACATTTCAGATTACCACAAAGGAGGCTCGCGAGGTCCCAAATATTGTGACTAGTACATTTCTCGTCAATTATAGACCTGCTCACATCTTATTTCATTCTGGTGCCTCATATTCTTTTGTGTCTCATGAATTTGCACATTCTTTTCAAATTGCTTGTTACACATTCGTCCAATCATTTTATATAGATACCATAGAAAGTATATCATTACTTGTTGATAAAGTCTAAAGAAATTGTGTTATAGGAATTCAAGGTTATAATTTTCTTGCTAAACCTAATTCCTATCTCCTTGCCCAACTTTGAGATTATTTTCGGCATGGATTGGTTGTTAAAGAACCACGCAGAACTCTTGTGCTATGAAAATATAGTATGCATCCCTATCGAAGAGGAGGATTCTATATATGACTACGGTGAAAATAATAATTTCTTTCTTAAAAACTCATAAATTTATATCGAAGGGATATTCTACTTATCCGGCATCTACAGTTGATATCTCAAAAGAGGGGAAGAAAACTCTAAATGATGTTCCCATTGTTAATGAATATCCTGATGCTTTCCCCGACGAATTGCCTGGACTACCCGCGGATAGGCAAGTAAAATTCCGAATTGACCTTATGCCTGGTGCTACTCCAATTGCCAAAGATTGCTAGACAGAATGATAGTATTTGGGTATTTATCGATCGGCTAACTAAAAGTGCACATTTTCTTGCCATGCGTGAAACAACTCCAATGGATAAATACGCACAAGTATACTTGGATGAAATTGTTGCGAGACATGGTGTGCTACTAAATATTATTTCCGATCATGATACTCGCTTCACTTCTCATTTTTGGGCGAGTATGCAACATGAATTGGAATCTCGAGTCGCTCTCAGCACAACTTATCATCCCATGACAGATGGTCAGACAGAGAGAACAATCTAAACATTGGAAGATATGCTTCGTGCATACGTCTTGGAGTTCGGTGGTAACTGAGACAAGTACTTACCTCTTGTCGAATTTTTGTATAATAATTATTACCACGCTTCAATCAAAATGCCACCATATGAAGCACTATAGGGACGTAGATACCGTACTCCATTATATTGGTGTGATCTAGGATATAAAATCCTTGGAGGCCCTGAACTGATTCAAGACACCACTGACAAGATTCAAATTGTACGAGAAAGAATGAAAGCAGCCCAATATCAACAAAAGTCCTATGCAGAAAAGAGAAGACAACCCATAGAATTCGAAGTGGGTAATTTCATAATACTGAAGGTATCCCCATGGAACAAAATTATGCAATTTAGAAAGAAAGGAGAATTGAGTCCCAGATTTGTTGGTCCTTTCAAAATAATCGAGAGAATTGGTAAGAAAGCATATCGTTTAGAATTGACTGAAAATTTGGCAGGTATTCATGAAGTATGTCATGTGAGTTACCTGCGTAAATGTTTGAGCATATATGACGAAACGGTTCCATTATCCGAGGTGAAACTGGATAAAAAATTAAGATACGTAGAAGAGCCTGAAGAGATTATAAACGAGAGAACGGTTGATCTACTTAATAAAGAAGAGTTGGTTTTTGTTAAGTGGAAACATCATTGAGGCCAAAATTGTACTTAAGAAAATAAGAATGAGATAAGAGTGAAATATCCCCATTCGTTTAAATCGTTGTAATTTTGGGGACGAAATCCTCAAAAGAAGGAGGTATTTGTAACATACACGTTATTAAACTTGTTTAATTATCATGTTTTGTAAGATTATTAGCTTAGAAATGAATAATATTATTAAATATTATATGATTTTGAGCGTTGAGTTCTAACAAGATAGTTTTTACGAGATTTGAAGTAAAACTATGTTTAGAATCATTCGGAAAATATTGGAAGTCTTATGAGATTCTAATCAAAAAGTCAACTATTAAAATTAATAAAAATATAAAGTTGGAAATATATAAAAATAATGTTATTCAAATTTGTATATTATCTCGTTAGAAACATTTAGGCGAAAATCTCATCGAAATCCGAGTTGTAACGAAGAAGTTATGACCAATCGAAGATCAGCGACAAAACCGACAAAACACTATTTAGTGTAAAAAGTGAGTTTTCAATAAACTACTTTTTAGCGTTAACGATCTAAATGAAAGTCGTAGTATTCGTTAAACCGAGAACTTTCTTAAAAAGAACGTCAAAATCTGACTTTGTATGACGAAGTTATGATTTTTCTAAGATTCGATATAGCTGTATACAATTAAAAACTTGAAATAAAGATCGATTGATTTTTAGCCGACACAACCTAAACAAGAATCCAAGGTCTCGTCAATAGTAGTACCACGGTAAAAAGATAGACAAGAACAGACGTTAGATGAGGAAGTTATGAATTTTTAACGGATTTTCCTATCCCGGTTAGTTAAAAATAATAATATTAAAAATAAAGTAAAAATTAGCCAACAGAGTCTAAACAAAAGTTGTAGAGTATAATCTCACCTACACGTTGATATAAAGATTTCAAGGAAACTCAAACAGGGTGAGTACGCCATGCGTACTCAGCTGGTACGCCAAATGTACTCCTTTTGGGGCTAGTACACATAGTGTACCAGATGGGTATCCCTAGCGTACTCCCCTGAACCCTATCCTACTCCATTAACCACTTAAGGTCTTAAGCCCTTGCTCTAAACTCTCAGATCTGATTCCTATGGATAACTTATCATGTAAAGTTGGCAACTTTAATTTCATGCATTATTTAATGGGGCTCTAGAGCTCAAAAGAGATTAATTAAGTGTCTTAGCACATTCATGATTCCAAATACACCATAAAGTTTGTATTTTTATGCTTAAGGGACCCCTTAGATGTCCAGATCTACAAGATTAAGATTCTTAAACAAGGTTAGCTCACAAGGACCAACCAAAAAGGACTAAAAGGGCTATAAACAAGTCAAAAAGCATACCTATATAAGGAGTAGACAAGATATGGACTTTATACCTCAAATGTCAAAAAGTAACGACGCTAAATCCGGATATCTGAGCTCCTCTCCAAAGAATGTGTCTTCAACCATCTTCTTCTCTTACACAAACTACCAGAAACACTCTTCCAAGACCCAAAACTCACTCAAGGAACTCTAGGGTTTCAATATTAGGCTAAAAGGGGTGGAGGTTGATCTAAAATGTCCAAAGGAAAGATATAATGATGTTATATAGGAGTAAAACCCTAAAATTAGGGTTCCTTACCGAAGGGAGTACGCCTCGCATACCCCCTAGTACGCTTGGCGTACTCAAAGAGAACATGTGACATGGCAATCCATTACGCCTAATGTATTTGGTGAATACGCCCCACGTACTCGACCAAGCCTCAAAATACTTAAACTTCATTTGGATATAACTCTTATGTTCTAGGGTTGTTTCCGACGAACTGTATATCCACGAAAAGGTGACGAACAACCCTACACTTTTATCAACTCACCTTCGCCTTCAAAATTCCCGAACAAAAACCCAAAATTCATAAAGGCTCGGACTGCCAAATTATTATTATACCCTTTGGCTCCGAAACATAATCGAACACTCAGATCACGTAGACTATAACGACCACATCCAAGAAGGACCAATTCCCTTCTTCCCCAAGGCCCTAAGCCTTATGATAGCCAATAATCAAGCTACAACCCCAAATAATGAAATGATTCAATACCGAGTATTACAACTCTCGCCTACTTAAATTAGATTTCGTCCTCAAAATCGCTCTTTACTAACACTTGGCCACACCAAATAACTCGGACAGCCGATCAACACTCTGATATGACTGAAGGAACAGATCGCACATACAACAACATCCCAAACCTACTACGGAACCAGGCCTTAACAAGGCTCTCACTTTCTTGCAATGGACAAATCTTCATATTTCAGATATTAACCCTTAAGGAATAATTATTATCACCTTGACCAAAATCCGAGATTCTGAAAACCAGTCTGACTCCCTGATAGACAGCCTGCTACGAAATACTAATAGATCAAATCCACATTGTACCCCAAGCTAATCAAACACTTCCAACCCCTGACTATCTTGTTGCTTCTACCCAAAACAAAATCACTGACCATTCATTGCTGCGGAACACTTTTACTTAACAGAAGGTCAAATCAAACGAGAGTTGTGCAGCAAGGTCGAATCATTTACTTTGAGATTATTTAATCCAAGCTACAAGTTACTTATCATATTCTTCGAACAACAAGAGATGTAGCATATTCTCCGAATAACAAGTGACTTGACACACGAGTGACTTAGCAAGCTACAAGCGACTTAGCATATTCTTCTAGATTATTTAATCCAATCTACAAGTGACATAGCATATTCTCCGAATAACAAGCGAGTCCACACACGAGTCCCAAATCACTAACACCACCTTGACTCATCTTGTTATCCCCTAGCTGCTTTACTAAACCAGCCAAGACCTCCCTGGTCCTAACTTACTTGCACACTAACCGATTCATCAGATTTCCACCCGGTTTTTGAGTCAAATAGTCATACCCAGTCACACCATACGACTTCCAAATGAAGGCCTCATCTGACAAGAGTTGTCCTAGCTATCTTGCCACTATGGCTCCAACAACCTTTCTGATCCAACCGATCATAATCCATCGCCAAAACTGACGTCACCAAATCCAATGCTAAAAGTGAATGCTACATGACTATTTGCAGTCTTATATCACAACCAGCCTCATATAGCCCACCACTTCCTTGATCCTAAAAAATTGTTGTGGCCTGCCCACAGTTTCACATCCTCACCCACCCTGGTCTAAACCCATCCAAAGGAATTTACAAGCCAAATCATAGATTTTTCCATACTCACAAAGCTACCTAAGAATCGGTGAATGCTATGGGTCACTCTGCAGTTACAACACTCCCATACTAGCAGCCAACCTAGTGAATGATATGGGCCACCCTACCGTCTTACAACACTTCAACACTACCTGCCAACCTAGTCAACGCTACGGGTCACCCTGCAGTCTTACAACACCTTAACAATATCTTTCCATGGCCACCGCCCATGGTCTTACCGCTCATTTACCAATCCATCCATACTCATCTGGAGTCGAACACACATCTCACTATACCCGAAATAGATGTTCGATTCATGCTTCAAACTCCAAAGCCTTAATCAGACAAGAACAAGCAGAGAGGCTCTAACACAACGCTCAACCTATATCCATCTACGTGTCTTTTTTCCAACCTAAAAAGACATCAACTAACTGTTGGAAGTCCCCTGAACTCCCAACTTACAAAATCTTCAAACTAGACGAGCACTTGAGGCGTCCTCCCTCCCGACGGGAATGTGAAACGCATCCTAGTTTCACGCCTGATTCAGCTTCTGCAATTTTGAACGATTCTTCCCCACTTAGATTCGTTGAAGCTCTTCCGACCCACAAAATTTGATGGATTCCCCAACCTATCTTATCTCGTTATAATTTGAACCGCTGATGACCGGCACTCACCAGATTTTAGTGTTCCATCAGTAGCTAATCCCAATGACCACACAACTCTTGAACTCCAGATGAACACTCCCTTAAATATCTACAAGTCTGACAACCCCAATCGCTACCTATGATACAGCACGCAATCCTTATTCGCTTTTTACTATTGATAAAAAATCATAACAGTTACACTAATATAACTGAACGTTAACCCCATTAAAGAACTAACCCGTTAATCTAAATGTAAACCTTTGAAACAATACCGCTGAACTGATCCCATCAACGAATCGGAGCAACAAGTCAACACTAAAACCCGCTTCACTAAAGAATCTTGGCATGCAAGATGGGATATAAAAATTCTTGATAATATAACCCAGACAAAAACAGAAAACTAAACCAAAGATAATGCTTACCTAAACTGATACATGATTTCAAAGCAATATAAATAAATATAATAACCAAGAAGACAAAAGATAACATACCCGCAATAGCACCTGCTACAACTCCCGACTGGCACTGCAATGCTCAGCTCCTCTCTGTTAGGGCTCCTGCCCTACTCTCACGACCAACACTGATATTAAAAGTAACTGGAGCAAGTGCACTCGCTGCTCTTCCCCTCAATATCGGGCAGTCGACCTTCCTGTGGCCTACTTGGTTGTAGTGAAAACATAACGGGCTTGTCCCCTAAGGACGATCCTGGTTGACATGACCAGCATTGCCACACTTGTAGCAGTCCATGCCCCTAGAACGGAAAATCCCATCGTGTTGCTTCCTACACGTGCTGCACTGACCCAGCCCTGTTAGCCCCTCAATTGATGATCTGAAATCTTGTATCTCTTTATAGTACCATCCATTGTCTGACCTGATCTGGCCCCCTCTTCTCAGTTGCTCCAAATTGATCTCTTGCTATCGAGCTCTAGAAATCATATCATACAGGGTCTTACACCCTGAGATACTCACAAATTCATTGATGTCCTACCTCAACATATCATGATACTTTACCTTCTTCATCTCCTCATCTATTGCATACTTCGGAACCGACAGAGCCCTCTCCCAAAACTTGGCATCCTTCTTCATGTCCTCATCTATTGCATACTTCGGAACCGACAGAGCCCTCTCCCAGAACTTGGCAGTGATCACCGCTAATGTTTCAGTATTCTAGTGAAGGTCCTGAAACTCCCTCGACAACTGCTGCACCTCAATAACTGGTGCAAACTTAGCCCTAAACCGAGTCACAAACTCATCCCATGTCGTCCTATCTAGGGTTTCGCCTCATACAGTGAAGTCTCCCTCCTCCCACCAATCTTGGCCTCTGTCTTTCAGAAGACAAGAAGCAAATCGGACCTTTAACCCCTCGGGGTAGAAACTTGTCCGTAAAGCGGTAGCCATATGCTCTAACCATTTCCTACTAGAAATGGGGTCCATCTACCTAAAGAACTCGGGAGCTCCACAATCTTAGAACTCATGGAAAGAAGTAGTGTGAGCTCCAACAATAGCCATAACCTCAGCATGGAGTACACCCAGATACTCATCCAGAATCTCCAAAATCCCCTCCTTGACTGTACTAAAGATCACAAGAGTCTGCTCGAAAATATTGCGGGTAATCTCTAAAGAAGTGAAACCCACATCTACTCGTTAATCGGCTCAGTACTTGCACCTGAGCTGGAACCAGAACCTGAACCTCATTGAGTGCTCATCCCTAAATGAAAACCAACATGAAAAAGATCAGAACATATCCAAGAAACCTGATCCCACAGGCTTCCTACATTTTCCAAGACTCTTCCTTATTTGAGTATGGATCATGTGCTTTCAGTAGTACGGGCCCAATACTACCTTCCACACATATCCATACTTTCCTCAAGAATCATCCCAAATCCTCTAAGTCACCTTCTCAAAATGATACTCCAAATCGCTAAACAGTGCAACTAAGCCCACAAAAGCACTTCTTAGGCTCTCCAAGGTTCCCGAATACACCTTGCCCTCAGTTTTTAAAAGACTCCCAACAATGTTAACTAACTACCACTTAGATATAGTCACATGCAACAAAGATAAAATAATCCTTCGAGTAAAAGACTCAACCCTAGGACGGTTGGATTCAAACGAGAACTATACAATAGGGCCAAATCCATCACTTTGAGATTCTTTAACCTGTGCAACATGTGACTTAACATATTCATTTAGTAGCTAATCCACATCACTAAGAGTCCCATAAGGCACAAAGCAAGCAACATCCAGGCAACAGAAAAATCTAACCAATTCATCAGTAATCAAGCTATTCTTTCCAATCATCTAAAAATCATACTAGCATGCAATTCTAAAAGAGCAATTAATCAGGCATATAAACGCATCTCTCCTGGCATAAAATATTGACCAGATCCTTAGCCCTAATCTTGCATGCAATTCTCATAATCATATAAGATAATAAACATGTATGGGTATTTTGGGAACCACTTACTTGAGCTCAGCTGATTGCACGTATCACACCCTTTTTTATTAGAAACACCTTTTAATAAAACGATTATTTTCTTAAAATATTTTCCAAATCCTCAGTTTGAGTTCAGACACACCCGAGAGTATGCACGAATCCCTCAAACGAAGGTTCTGATATAAACTTATAGCGCCCCGAAAACTGAAAGGTAAAAATTTCATTTTTAATATAACCAAAACACCAATTCTCTTTATTTAACATTTAGAAGTATATCATAATAAAATAGTTATCAGAGTACAATCCCAAAATCACTAATTTGCGGAAAACATGGGTGTATGCACTGCGATCAAGCCAACCCCTTCCTTTTAGAACCGGAAGTAACTGAAACCATAAACAACAATTGTAAGCACAAAGCTTAGCGAGTTACGCAAAATACCACATACCATACATATCATACATGCAATAGAAAGTGTTATGTGCTAACCATAGTGATGTCATTTTCCACGAGCTGTATCATGGTTTGTACTTGTCGGGCCGGGGGCTAAGCACCTTGGGTCTCACAGATAAGTGCCGGTAGCCACCACATGGCCTTTCATGAAAGAATAAGAAAGACAACTAGCATACAATCTACCACTAACTATCTACTTAAATGCCAGGGTTCGAACCCTGGCCTTGCATATACATTTACTAGGAGCCACCTACGAATCTTTCATTCAATGCTAAGGGCCACCCCTTAGTACTTCAACAATGCATAAGCTAATGGGTCGGCATTGGTGCCTTCGACCTATAGATGTAGTGAAGAGATTCACCACAATCCAAGATATCCGAATACTTGAGCCACTACTACCGAAATCCTCTCCCTGACATCATCAAATAGTATATCATCAATAATTGATTTTGATCCAACTAAGAATTCTAGTCTAATAACCAAACCTTCTGGGTACATGTCTATTTTACCCTATTCCTTACTTTGCCAAAATCCAATGAAAAATCCACTAGCATCATAGTCCTAAATTCATTAAATGACACCATAACGCCCAATAAGGCCCAAATATTAAAATTGTGCCCCAACCCATCATAGACATAAAACGAGAAGGCTCATTGTCCTAAAAGGACCAAAATATCCAATGGTCAACCCTGGTCAAACTTTTGGTCAATGGTCCATGGTTAACATTTCAAGGAAACTAAAACAGGCTGAGTATGCCTTGCATACTCAGCTGCTACGCCCAGCGTACTAGATGAGTAAGCTTAGCGTACTCCCCTGAACCCTATCCTACTCTATTAAGCACTTAATCACTTAAGCCCTTGCCCCAAACTCTAAGATCTGATTCCTATGGATGACTTGTCATCTAAAGTTGGCAACTTTACCTGCATACCTGGCTTAATGGAGCTCTAGAGCTCAAAAAAGCTTAATAAAGGGTCTTAACACATGCATGAGTGCAAATACACCATAAAGGTTGTAGTTTTATGCTTAAGGGACCCCTTAAATATCCAGATCTACAAAATTATGCTTTAAAAACAACCTTAGCTCACAAAGACCAACCAAAAGAGACTAAAATGACCATAGACAAGCTCAAAAGAAGATTTATACACAAAGTAGACAAGATATGGACTTTATGATGGGTTTTAGCCATAAGAACTTTCCTATGTGCGCATGCAAAACCCTAATGCTTGGATCTAGGCTTTCTAATTAAACATACTTTGAATCCAAGACTTCTAATGACTATTTAGGTTAAATAACAACATTGAAACAAATCTAGAATCATACCTTTGAATTCCTTGTTGATCTTGTTGTCTTGGAGCTTCTAGAGTCACAAATGTCACTCCTCTAATGGCTTAAAAATACCAAATAGCAAGGAGGATGATTTGGGAGAGAGGAGAGGGGAGGAATTCGGCCAGAGCTTCTCTACTTTAGGTGAGGTACCGAATTCCCTCAGCCATAGGGTCTATTTATACTTGTAGACTCCTTAAGGGTTACAGTTTAAACCCTAATTGGATAATCTTCTCTTAAGGCTATCCAAATCCCTTCTTAGATAAGCAATGCACGATTTGAGCTATCCTTTAGCCTCTAGAGTCCGTCCAATCCATATCTATATGGATTTACAGTCTCAAGTTTAACTATCAAACAACTGACAGTTTATACCATCTTATTTAATTAATCTCTTTAAGTCACCAAATTAATTCCAATTAATTTTATGACTTATATTAATCAAATAACAATATATTATTCTCATAATATACTAATAATATTTACTCTCTCTTAATAAATCATCCTATCAAGTTGCTATGGTGAAGGCAACCCAAAAGGACCATGCACAACCTGGTCAAATACTTGCCTAATATAGTTGTAGCCTTAGACACTAATCCAACAGTCTCCCACTTGGATAAGTCTAGTAACTATATGGACAAGTACAATTCGGTTTGCAATCGTAGCTCTCAAAGACGCTGTCAAACTCTGATCAAATCAATCTTGTCCTTTAGATAAGGGATCGTACAGTCCTCTATTAGATATCATGCTGACAATCCTATGGAATGGTTAGTCAAGCATTTAGGTTTCTCGATCTCTGATTTATTTAACATAGAACTTAATTGAACACATCAACTCAGTTCTGACCGGGCCCGGCACATAAGTCAAATCAAATCATCGAGCGGCCGAGATATCGCTTTTACCTTCTTAGATAAAAGTTACAGATAAACTTCGACTTATATGCATTTGCTTATTCATTAACCAACTATACACAACAATGCGTTTTATAACACCGAGTTACTGATGCGTTTTCGAATTATCAATGTACAATCAATTAACAAATAACAAACCATATATCTAGGTTTTAAGACTATATGATATTATCGTCTTGCGATCACCCTTTTTATATCTTATTCCATAAGGTGATTCCAGCAAGCGCGGGTTTGTTCCAATGCTCAAAACCAGTTCATAAGCACTCATGAACGTTGCAACAATCCTTTGCTATGTCTAACACCATTTAGAAAATCTACACACCAATTCATGACAATCTTCATTCATATCTACTTCCAACATATGAACGATTGTGGACAATTTGAACAATTCGATTATTCATAATAAACTCAATTATTCAGGAAGTCAAAACATGCAAAGTGAAACAATAGTTAAACAATTAACATAAGACAGTAACATTACTCATAAATAAAACTCCTTTATTTAATCATCAAATGTTAATTACATTTACCTATTACACGTTTCTAATACTATCTAATCTATGCTAATATCATCTTTCAGCCCAATACTCCTAGCATGCTGCAAGTGCTTAACCCTGCTCAGTCCCTTCGTAAGCGGATCTGCTGGGTTATCTTCTGATGATATCCTCTTCACTATGAGTTGTCCTTCTTCTACACGGTGTCTAATGAAGTGATATTTTCTGTCAATATGTCTTGATCTACCATGATCCCTCGGTTCCTTGGTCAAGGCAACCGCTCCTTCGTTGTCACAGAAAATCTCCATGGGCTCCTTTATGGCAGGTGCAACTCCAAGATCACCGATGAAGTTCTTTAGCCATATTGCCTCCTTCGACGCTTCGCTCGCTGCAATGTACTCTGATTCGCACGTTGAATCAGCTACGGTTTCCTGCTTGGAACTCTTCCAAGTCACTGCTCCACCATTTAGGGTAAAGACCCAGCCCGACTGCGAACGATAGTTGTCCCTGTCGGTCTGAAAACTGGCGTCACTATACCCTCGCACCTTTAAGTCATCACTCCCTCCGAGGACTAAGAACCATTCCTTCGTCCTCCGAAGGTACTTAAGGATATTCTTCACCGCAATCCAATGTGCTCTGCCAGGATTCCCTTGATATCTGCTAACCATGCTCAAAGCGAAGGCTACATCAGGGCAAGTACAAGTCATAGCGTACATGATTGAGCCAACTGTGGAAGCGTCTGGTACTCGGCTCATTTCTGCTATTTCAGCTTCAGTACTCGGACTTTGAGTCTTACTCAACTTGGCATTACTTTGTATCGGTAATTCTCCCTTCTTCGAGTTCTCCATACTAAAACGTTTTAGTACCTTCTCTAAGTAAGTGTTCTGACTAAGTCCTATTAGTCTCTTACTTCTCTCTCTTACTATCCTTATTCCCAAAATGTAAGAAGCCTCTCCGAGGTCCTTCATAGCGAAGCACTTCCCGAGCCAGGACTTAACCTCCTGTAGAGTCGGGACGTCGTTTCCTATGAGTAATATATCATCGACATATAGAACGAGAAAGCTTACTATACTCCCACTAGCTTTGACATATACACATGATTCGTCTTTGCTTCGTACAAATCCAAACTCTTTGACTTTCTCATCGAAGCAAAGATTCCATCTGCGAGATGCTTGCTTAAGTCCATACATGGACTTCTCAAGCTTACACACTCTATTCGGATGCTTCGGATCCACAAACCCCTCTGGCTGAGCCATGTAAACATCCTCAACCAACTTTCCGTTAAGAAAGGCGGTCTTGACATCCATTTGCCAAATCTCATAATCATGAAATGCGGCAATAGCTAGCATCACTCTAATAGATTTTATCTTCGCAACTGGTGAGAAGGTCTCATCATAGTCAACTCCGGGAGTTTGAGTAAAGCCCTTCGCAACCAATCGCGCCTTATACGTGTGTACTTTTCCATCCACGTCGGTCTTCTTCTTGAAGATCCATTTGCACCCAACGGACTTACGTCCGGATACATTATCAACCAAATTCCAAACTTGATTATCATGCATGGATTGGATCACGCTATCCATTGCCTCTTTCCATTTCGCAGACTCCGGGCCTGCCATGGCTTCCTTAAAGTTATTAGGTTCATCTAGGTTTATTAGTGTACTATCACTAATATACGTGTCCCCTTCGGTAGTAATATGAAAACCATATAACTGGGGTTGAAACCTAACTCTTTCGGAACGTCTAAGAGGTAACGATACGTCAATCAGTTCAACCGTAGTTTCCTCCTCGGGTTGAGTGCCAGCGGTAGAGGTTCCTTCATCTATCGATTCTTGAATCTCTTCAAGCTCGATTTGCCTCCCACTGTCTCCTTGGCCTATGAGTTCTCGCTCTCGGAAAACTCCTATCCTTGCAACGAAGACTACATTGTCCTTCGGTCAATAGAAGAGATATCCAAAGGATTTCTGCGGGTAGCCGATGAAAATACATCGCTCACTTCGAGGATCGAGCTTGTCGTGAGTATCTCGTCTTACGAAAGCCTCGCAACCCCTAACCTTGATATGTGCCAACGAGGGAGCCTTCCCTGTCCACATCTCGTGAGGTGTTTTGGCAACCTTCTTAGTAGGGACTCGGTTAAGGATATGGGCGGCAGTCTCTAAGGCATACCCCCAAAAAGAGATTGATAGTGAAGCATGACTCATCATAGAGTGAACCATGTCCAAAAAGGTTCGATTACGCCTTTCTTCCACACTATTCAATTGTGGTGTCCTAGGTGGCGTCAATTGTGAAACTATTCCACACTCCTTGAGATAATCGTGGAATTCAAGACTTAGGTACTCTCCTCCTCGATCGGATCGAAGCATCTTGATTTTCCTGCCCAATTGATTCTCCACTTCATTCTTAAACTCTTTGAACTTTTCAAAAGTTTCTGACTTTTGCTTGATTAAATAGATATACCCATATCTACTATAGTCATCGGTAAAAGTCACGTAGAAGCGGTTTCCATCCTTCGTGGTTGATCTAAACGGTCCACATACATCGGTATGTATTAAGTCCAGTACACCCTCACCCCTTTCGCAAGAACTAGCGAAGGGTGACTTAGTCATCTTTCCAAGCAAACAAGACTCGCATGTGTCATCTTCCCTAAGGTCGAATGACTCCACACTCCATCCTTTTGGAGTTGGGCTATGCGTTTCTTGTTGACATGTCCAAGGCGACAATGCCACAAGGATGCTTTATCCATACTAGTGGAAGAATCTATGTTCAAAACATCATTTCCTAAGTTATCAACAATCAAAACAGTTTCATAAATTCCATTACATGGTATAGCTTCAAAGTAAAAGACACCATTTAGATAAGCTAAAATAGAACCATTCTCATTATTAAAAGAAAATCTAAAACCTTGTATAAACAAACCATGAAAAGAAATGATGTTTCTAGCCATTTCTGGCGAATAACAACAATTGTTCAAATCTAAAGATAAACTATTCCTAAGCATTAAAGAATACACTCCAATCTTGGTCACAGGCGACGATCTTCTGTTCCCCATGATTAGATTTATTCTTCCAAGCTCCACATCCCTACTTCTTCTTAGTCCCTGCACATTAGAACAAATGTGATAACCGCAACCGGTATCAAGAACCCAAGAAATAGCATGATTAGAATCGTTAGATTTAATTGTGTATATACCTGCGAAAGATGGCTTGATCTTTCCTTCCTTGATTGCTTGCAGGTACTCTGGTCAGCTTCTCTTCCAATGTCCTATCTTGTGGCAGTGGTGGCACTCTGCCTCCTTCGGGTTAGGGCAGGGCTTAGCGGGATCAACTTTGGTCCCACTAGAAGAGGCACCATCTCGGGCTTTAACCTTGCGATAGTTCTTAGACGAAGCCTTCCTCTTCTTTCCCTTTCCTTGACCAATAGCCAAGACAGGAGCAGCGGGTGGATTGGGAGTTGGTGCAACAGACTTGTCTTTGAAGTTGCTCTCAACGACCCTCAAGAGACCTTGGAGTTTGCTTAGGGTGACCTCCTCTTTGTTCATGTGGTAGGTCATCCTAAATTGATTGTACATCGGAGGAAAAGAGTGAAGCACCATGTCGATTGCCAAGTCTCCCCCAAAGTCAACATTTAACTTGCGAAGGCGGTCGACATACCTTTGCATCTTTTGCAAGTGCACGGTAAGAGATTCTCCATGACCCATCTTAGCGGAAATCATGTTAGTGAAAATCTCATAAAGCTCTTGTCTCGCGTTCTGGTGGTATCTCTCCAATAAGTCTTGATGCATCTCGTACGGGTACATGTCCTCGTAGGAATTTTGGAATTCGGAGTTCATGGTGGCTATCATGATGCAATGTACCTTCGTTGCATCTCGCTAATGAGTTTCAAAAGCGGTGATTTCAGCTGGAGTAGCGATTTCAGGGTTGATCTTCTCGAGCTTTTCATCAAGGATATACTCCTTATCCTCATAGCAAGCAATGGTGCGAACGTATCTTATCCATTCGCTAAAGTTCGTTCCATCAAAGGTGACCTTTTGGCAAAGGCTCATCAATGTGAAAGAACTAGCAGCAGCGTTGTTTGCGTTCGACATCTACAAGCGGAAGAAAGGACAAAGATAGATTAGAATAAGAATCCCTAATTATCACCCAATAAGAAAATTAGGGCTAGGATCCAACAACAACATTCACATATTAGAAAAGGGATGTCGTAATCTAACATGCAAATAAATTGAAGGTAAGTGAATGACGCTTCACTAATTCTCTATTTCAAAAACTTAACTATTAGTCCTAAATGTATTGAGAATTCCTAGGTTCGGATGAGATTCATTGAAACTATTCAATGGCATGTTTAAATCTCGATATGCCCCTCTTGTTTGTGACTAGGATACCGAGGATCACAAAGCGGGTGTGAATTACCATGCAAATTCACATGGTGCCTTCATTGTAACGATCACCTATTCGATGTGCCGGTAAACCACACACGCTCCATCGAACTATGATAAACAATGAATCACCCTTTGCCACCTTTGCTTAGAACCAATTAGTGTGCCGGTAAACCACACATGCTCCACTAGCTTCTTAGCAAGGGTGCAAAGTGTAATTTCATGGGATTGCATCAATTCACTTTTCCAAAAGTAACTAAGATTGGGAAATTTTAAAATATGTAGTTACTTTATATTTCTTATTATACTTTTAATGAGAGGATGAGGTTGCCCTATCCTACCCGTTCGGCTAACGACCCTCCACCGATTAAGCAAGCGGTGGGTGTGAGTGTACACGCATTAAGCGCCATTTTATAGGCTGCAACCTTATACCCACCTTATAGATCGGCTTCGTGAATGAGGCCTACTAACGGTAAGACTAGCATTTTAGTTATACATATATACATATTATTCTTGTAATATTATATTAGTATAGGGTTGTATTTTAAACATTTTAAAATCTAGGGTTTGAAATTTAAGTTGTCTAAATTAAAACTTTTAATCACAAAATATAAATTTCAAAACTTGAGGACAAGTTTTAAACATTTAAAACATGGAGGATCAAATAACAAATAATTTCAATTAACAATTAATTTCCTAATTATCTATATTTGATTTATTCAAGATTTCTTTTAAGATAATTACCAAGATAATCAAAATAATTAATTAATTATCTTATAAGGAAATTAAATATTTTATTAGTTGATAGATATCTTTAATTAGATCAAGATTATAGTCATATATATCAAAAAATCGGATTAGGGTTGATCTAATGTGATTAAGGAAAGTTTCCATAAGATAATTATGAAGAAATCCCGAATCTGGCCATTCCTGACGCTTGGACTCGCCGAGTGCACAAAGGGACTCGCCGAGTCCACTTTGGAACTCGCCGAGTCCATGACTCAGAAACCAAAAAATCGAATTTTGCAGTTTAGTTTCAGACAATTAAGCAACAATTTAATGAAAAACAAGCTAGGCTCTGATACCACTGATGGGTTTTAGCCATAAGAACTTTCCTATATGCGCATGCAAAACCCTAATGCTTGGATCTAGGCTTTCTAATTAAACATACTTTGAATCCAAGACTTCTAATGACTATTTAGGTTAAATAACAACATTGAAACAAATCTAGAATCATACCTTTGAATTCCTTGTTGATCTTGTTGTCTTGGAGCTTCTAGAGTCACAAATGTCACTCCTCTAATGGCTTACAAACACCAAATAGCAAGGAGGATGATTTGGGAGAGAGGAGAGGGGAGGAATTCGGCCAGAGCTTCTCTACTTTAGGTGAAGTATCGAATTCCCTCATCTATAGGGTCTATTTATACTTGTAGACTCCTTAAGGGTTACAGTTTAAACCCTAATTGGATAATCTTCTCTTAAGGCTATCCAAATCCATTCTTTAGATAAGTAATGGACGATTTGAGCTATCCTTTAGCCTCTAGAATCCGTCCAATCCATATCTATATGGATTTATAGTCTCAAGTTTAACTATCAAACAATTGACAGTTTATACCCTGTTATTTAATTAATCTCTTTAAGTCACCAAATTAATTCCAATTAATTCTATGACTTATATTAATCAAATAACAATATATTATTCTTTATATTATTCTCATAATATACTAATAATATTTACTCTCTCTTAATAAATCATCCTATCAAGTTGCTATAGTGAAGGCAACCCAAAAGGACCATGCACAACCGGGTCAAATACTTGCCTAATATAGTTATAACCTTAGACACTAATCCAACACTTTATACCTCAAAAGTCATGAAATGAAGGTCCTAAATCCATATCTCTAAGCTCCTCTCCAATGAATAAGTCTTCAGCATCCAACTTCTTTTACACGAACAACCACAAACACTCTTCTAAGCTCTAAAAATCACTCAAAGCACTCTAGGGTTTCAATATTAGGCTAAAGGGGACGGAGGTTACTCCAAAATGTCCAGAGGAAAGATATAATGATGCTTATATAGTGTAAAACCCAAAAGTAGGGTTTCTTGTTGAAGGGAGTACATCCTGCATACCCCTTAGCACGCTTGGCATACTCAAAGAGAAGTCGTGATATGGCAAGCCACATTGGCCAACGTACTTCGCGATAACTCCTTCGTTGTAAATTTGTTTTTGACGAATATTATATCCACGGAAAGGTGACGAAAAGCCCTACACTTCTATCAACTCAACTTCGGTTTAAAACATCCTGAACAAAAACCCAAAATTAATAAAGGCCCAAACTACCAAATTACGATTATACTCATGGGCTCCAAAATACAATCGGACAATCGGATCACTTAGTATATAACTCCCTGATCTAAGAAGGGCCAATTCCCTTCTTCCCTAAGGCCCTAAGCCTTATGATAACCAATAATCGGGCTACGACCATGAATAATGAAACGTTTCGAAACCAATTATTATAACTACATAACCATGAAAGGCAGTTATGGCAAGCATTTGCCTGATAGACTTATCTTAGTCACCTATGAGATGGTCTCATCATAGTAAATCCATTAGGTTTGAATAAAGCCCTTCGCGACCAGTCGTGCCTTGAAAGTGTTTACCTTTCCGTTCATGTCTGTCTTCTTTTTGAAGATCCATTTGCACCCAACTATCTTTTGACCTGGTACATGATCAACCAAATTCCAAACTTGATTATCATACATGGACTTGATCTCGCTGTCTATTGCCTCTTTCCATTTAGCAGCCTCAAGGCTCATCATTAGATCCTTGTAGTTACTTGGCTCATCCAAATTTACAAGTGTGCCATCATTGATAAGTTTGTCAACATCCGACATTATATGGAAACCATAAAACAAATGTCGCATGCTAACCCTATTATATTGATGAAGAGGTAAAGAATTGTCAATGAGCTCAAAAGGAGTCTCATCATCTGGTTGAGAGATAGTGTCTTCTAAGGTTCCTTCATTGGTTGAATTCTGAATCTCTTGAAGGTCAATTGCACTCCCACTAGTCCTCTTTGAATATGAGTTATCTCTCATGAAAGACTCTCCTTCAAGCTATAAAGACGAAGTTCTCACTAGGTATGTAGAACAAGTATCCAAAAGATATATTTGATATAATTTCACGTATTTATTTAAATTACCGATTATAATTTTATATAATTAAAAAATATAATAAGCTATTTACAATAGGTTATTTAAAATAATTGATTGATAATTACTATTAAAATTTAATTAATTTTATAACTATAGTTTCCACGATTTAGAAACTAATACCTTAAATAAACAATAAAATATTATATTTATCATATCTAAAATCTAAATATCATATATACCTTAAATAAACATCAACAATATCATATTTACTCAAAGTAAATAAATAAACATTATATAATCATTTTAAATTATTATTTTTATGAGTTGACCATCTTATATTTATAAGCTTAGTAACAAATAAACAAAATACCTAGTAACATAAAATACATATACTTTATTGAACATCTCTCCATAAAAAAAAAAAAAAAAAAAAAAAAAAATTCGTTTAGAATGATTGATCGTTGTGAAGAAAATATGATTTCTCATTTGTTTATGTGGAACAATATAGAAAATAAAAAAGAATTGAAGATTAGCATTTAGTTAAAACAAGTACACATCATTTAACTTTTTCTAACAGGGAACAAAAATGTCTTCCTTGTGGTTTGCATACTTTTCCTTGGTCATATTTCCACGTCGCTTAAAACAACCATACATGATTTAACTTTTTATTTTTTAAAGTGAAGGATGTTATTATTATCAAAGATAAAAAGCTAGCAAGATCCACGACAATTGGTTGGAGGGTCGGTGCTGAGGAATTAAATATCCTCAAAGGTTTAGGACGAACAAAAAAAAATAACACTTATCATTATTATAAGTTGTTATTTAAAAAAATATATTTAATAAAAAAATTAGGTCATGTATGGCTGCCCACCCTACCTACCGGACCCCCCTCAGCGGTTTTGTTCTTGAGATATCTTGGAGACATGGTAATTCGTACAAGTACTGTCGCACCAATATATTCACATGAACGCGTCTAACCAATTCAATTGAAACCTTAATTTATCTTATCCAAACCCTTTCGGAGGATCATTGTACCAGGGGCTTTTTTTTTTTTTTTTAAGAAAAGGATCCTTCATTTTTTAACATAACATCGTTGAAGAGAGTTCTGTATACTGAAAAGAATGGATTTGATAAACAGCAAGAAGTGGAGATGGGTACATCAGTCGGTCTATAATTCTTTTACAAATAAAAAGATTTTTAAATAATAAACAAATGATTAAAAGAATGTTTCAAATTTTTTTTGGCAAAATGTGATATTCTAAACGATTATTAATTTATGGTATATATTATATGTGGCACATATGATATTTTGATGTTTAGAGCTTAATAAAATTCTCCATTTAAAATGTTATTTTGATATTTTGATATTTATTTTTATAGCGTATATGGAATTCTCCATCTAAAATGTTATTTTGGTTTTTCTTTTTTTAATTTTTATAGAATTCTTAAAAATCCAGTAAACCAATAAACTAATTTAAAACACAATACCAAACACCCTCTAATAAGTAATACAAAATTCAAACACGTTAAAATTGAGTCTTGCCATCAGAATTAGAATATCTTGAGTTTACATTTTAGGAATAGTAACCATATGCCACCTCATGGTTATTTTCTCTTCCATGGTCGGACCTAAGCGAGAAGATCATATGTTCTACTTTGTACGTTCTCTAATCGAAAAAAGCAACCCATTCGGTAAAAATAATAAAATCTATCTCTCAAGTTCATCAATGTACGTTACCGATCATTCTAAATACATCAACTGATTATGCTCTTATTTATTATTATTATTATTATTATTATTATTATTATTATTATTATTATTATTATTTTTGCATTATTACTCTTTGAATGAAATCATTTATCATTTGTTAAAGTGCTTAAACCCTAAACAACTCATTTTGTTTATTTTTTATTACGCAATAAACTTTACTGGAATGTGGTCCTCATTTACCCAATAAAATGAATAGTATCAAAGAAGACAAGAATATTGAACAAACTAAACTAGATGTCCAACAGAGTTTCTCAAGTTCCTAACTTAAGTTAAAGCTGTTTATATAAATACTTGAATTATACACCTACTGCTGAAAGATTCTTAAAAAAGTCACGTGCTATTGCTAGAATCATTTTTTTTTTTTAAAAGAATAATAAAGTATCACCTTAATAAAAAGAAAAAGGAAAAAGACGTAACTGGCTTATAAAAGAATCTCACACACTTTTCTAACTTATGCAAAAGAATAGACTTGTTTCCCTATATAAGTTGATCCTTTGATTCACTGACAAGCAAAACGAAACCCACTCATTCCTGCTTCCAAACTTGTTCTACCCGTCACTGTGCATCAAGATCCCAAATCCATAACCCACAGAAATTGTGCCACAATATATATAGCCACCTTAATACTACAAGATAATAGGACATCCATGAAAAAAATGGACAAATATCACGTCTCTATAAGCACTTTCAAGTTGTCAAAGGAGGTGGAATATCGAACACTGGTAAAGATTAATCGCTAAATATAGCTTCTTCGATTTTGTCTTCATTTTTTCTGGTTTTGACCTTTTCTATGTTTGTATTATCTTCTATGTGGATTACTCTAAATAAACTGATCAAACTGTTTAAATATTTGAGTTTTCAATTTATCTAACTTTCCTAACTAATTGAAATACTATTACATACAAGTTTTTATGATGTCTTTTTTGTAACACTTGTAATAAGGTGTTGTTATTTTCATTTGGTGTTGTAATCAAAATTTGCATGGTCAAACTTCCAATTTTTTAAAATAGTTAGATGTAGCAACATGCTTAAATCTATTTCCGTTCTATTTTTTTGAACAACAAATTATTTTCTTCTCCTCCGCAATCTCCCTAAATAAACGTAATCAATTGTCTTTCTTTCTTCGAAAATTCCACACAAATATCTCTATGTCGCACAATACTGAGATCAGGCTAGGGATTGTAAATTTGAGCAACTGCAAAGATCCAACATATGTGAAGCAGTATTCATTCTGTTTTTCCTTTATCTGAAATATGTTAAAACAGACGCCAAAATCAGTTTAGAAGCTCACATATTCTGTTTTAAAATTTGGTGAAGTAATTTTAATAGACCAAAGCAAGCTTGCCATCCATATTATTGTGTGGTTTATGTTTTGAAAGAAGTTAAAAAAGGTAAAATGTATTCAAACCATGATCCTAATGAAAAGCTGAAAGCATTTGACTTGAACATGAAAGTTTTAAAAAGGCTATAGGGATCCTATACGTAGAGCCATTCAAAAAATCCTATATATAGATTATAGAAGTAAGGTAACATTCTCAACCTCGAGTATCTTTACTTTAATATAACATCTCAAGAGCAACGCTAGGGTTTGGAATTATCACCCATTTAATTTTATATGTTGATATACGCCTTTCATATCATTTAAACAAGTTATTTTAGGTAAAAAGTTTATAACAAAACGTCAATCTTCTTCAAATTATCAGATCTTGGAACATTCTTCTTGTAACATTCACTATAGCTGCTGATTAATTAAAGTGTACTGCAGTTCTTTTGAATCCGTTGTATCTCATAATGATTTTATATTCGGGTATATATAGGTTTAATCAGAAGTCCACTTCATTTGGAACGTGATCAACTTACCTCTAAAGGTATGTAACTTTTATGAGTTTCAATTTACCAAGAATAACAACATTACTTTTATGCATAGGATGTGTGGCTTTTTGTCTATTTGTGGACGTGTTTTTTCAGTAATCCTGATACAACCACTGTCATATATGTGTTAGCGTATATTTTCAGATTGTTTCAAACATAGGTTTGTATATGTATTTTTGGCATACTTAGTGGTAGTTTATGTATCTCTCCTTCTATTAGGTTTAGTTTAATTCCATAGTTCCAAATTATTGCGATTAAGAATTTAGTTGAATGGAAAATATGGCCATGGCTCATTTCCATCCCCTTCTTCACTTGATAACTTAATTAATCTTAGATATTGTTTACATGGTATCAGAAATCTATTAAGGTATATGTACTCGAAGCATCAATCACACTATATCATTGATTTCTATCTAGTTTCGGGTCAACTACCATCCAAATGATTCTTCAATATATGGCACCAATCAGGCCACACACTTTTGATTTCTGCTGTTCTCCGGTCCCTC
Source organism: Lactuca sativa (assembly GCF_002870075.4). Lineage (NCBI taxonomy): Eukaryota > Viridiplantae > Streptophyta > Magnoliopsida > Asterales > Asteraceae > Lactuca > Lactuca sativa. The sequence goes on from NC_056623.2 coordinate 112,478,690, forward strand.
AAGCACACAAATACTTGTATGATTTTCTGAAGAATATTGCGATTTTATACAATTGGATATGATTATATATTTCAGAATTATACTTACAGTGCACTACATTAGTCTACCCTCATTTGCACATCAATTCTCTTCCAAATTCATCATCCCCTTCACTATTACATCTTCTTCCACAACATTCCTAATCATCGTGCTCAAACTTAATCACCTACCCTGTTGGAGATCATATCAGACATAAACAATAACTGATAGTTGCATGAAATAGATGAAAAAGAAGGTTAAAGGGACAATCCAACTAGAGGAAAGAGATGCTTTTATGTGCAAGCCCTTTGACTCTTGTATTGCAAGAACCATGTACTGAAATTTCCTTGTAAAGCTTCGAAGAATCTTTGCTACAACCCTCTTGTCTTCAAGAGTTTCACCATTCAATCTCATTTAATTGAGTAAAACTATAACTTTGTTGTAGTAATCAGCAATTCACAACTAAGAGTTTGAAATATCACCACTTTGACTCTATCTTCTCCTAGATAAGTTTTGTATAACATATCCTAGGCCTCTTTGGATGTTTGGAAATTTGAGATTCTCTCAAGAATGTGGTCATCCATGCCTGATAGATGATAAATAATGTTTTTCTGTCCTTCCTCTTCATTTCTTTATCTTCACGAATTTGCTGTAAACTTGTATCATCAGTTTGTTCTGGTTCTTCAAATCCATTCTCGATGATGTCCAAAGATCCTGAGACTCGAAAACTATCCTCATCTGAATGCCCCAAATATGACAATTCTTTCCTCTAATTTTTGGAAGTTGGGTTTGATATATATCATTTTGAGAAGCCATAGAAAAGATTTATTTTTTTCAATTTCTCCTTAAGATTCTTCCGTGTTGTTCTCACTCAATCTTCAATCTTGAACCGAAACCGAAATGGCTCAGATACCACTTTCTTAGAATCAAATCAAATAAAATGCATAATTTGTAGGAAAGATTTAATGGACTTATGAACAAGATAGGTTTGTGTACAAAAAAATAAAGATTTCTTATTGTATCCATTTGTATTGTACTTGTACAAGAACCAATCTCTTCATAAGTTCATTAAATATCTCCTGCAAATTAAGTGTTTTATTTGATTTTTGTTCAACATTCCAACAACCATGTGTTTAATTTCAATCATCCATCCACTACGTTTTGTGTTCAAATACATAAACTTTATGGTTGTATTCCTGATATTGTTGTTATCACTGTTTGTTGAATATGCTCCGAACCATATGCATGCATGGGATTGTTGGAGGATATATTAGGGTGATGTTGGAAAAACGAATTCCATGTGGATCGTCTCTGTTTAATTTCCGAACTGATATTCCCACCCTATGTCTGAGTTACAAGAAATCAAGTCTAAGGTAATCCAAAAGGAAACTTGTGTATCTAGGCACACAAACACAAGTCAAATCACTATAGAATTATGAGTTCGTTCAAGAAGAAGAAGAATAGCTAAGAAGGGTTCTACCTACGGTTCAAAAGAGGAGCCATATATAGGCATTATAGATTAGGGTTTTATCTTCTAAATTAGTTAAAGAAATCTCGAAATTAATGGCACAATCAATGTTTTCCAAAACTGACAAAATTTTGTCAATCCTACCAAAATCACCCATTAGAATTCGGATTTTCCATAATATAATTAATAATTCAAATTTCCGAAGAAGTTTTGGAGCACTGCCCTAAACACCGCGGTGGGTCTGCGCCATTAAACTCTATATTTCATTCGTACCGACTTATAATTCGATCTTATATATGCATGCATTCCGCATTCTGCAAAAGATATAATATAAAGTACAAACGATAAACCCTTTAGCTCACATGTCAGTTCCAATTACATAAAATTCCATGTGACACAAAAATCACAAACAATCATCCCCCATTTTAGTGTAACGCATGAATAAACATAAAATTATCTAAACGAACCAAACAAGTACATTAATGAAAATGTCGACACGATTGAATTCACATTTTAGTATCAAACAATTCAAATACTAGAGAATCAATGTGTTCTAAGAAGTGAACCCTTCAACCTAACCAAATACCTTCAACTAAAAATACTTACTGGTTTAGTGAAATAGAACTTGACACTATTATAAAGTTGTGTGTCTTAACCCTCTCATGATTTTATCAAGGCGAACCCCCTAACCTATTAAAATGCGGCTACACTTCACAATCACATAGGTAATTCATTTACTTCATTTATTTGTATACACATTTTATCAAAATGAATTATTAATAAGTTAAACTTCAACTTGGTCAACGGTAGAACCGAACATATAACTGTGATGTATGCTTTATGTGTTCCAATCTATAAGTGTGAGCTTTCCATGTTGACTTCAACTCCTAATGTCATATTAGAAGGGAATTTGGTGTCTCGCCATTATAGAATTTAATGAGCATTAATCCCATCTTAGTAATAGACTTATGTACTAAGTTTCTTGTCAAACCTTTAGTCAAGTTATCTGCTAAATTTTGTAGCGATTTTACAAACTCAACCGAAACCACGCCATTCATAATTAGTAAAATAGGAAACTTGAGCAATAGGAATTCTAGTGATAGACAATAATTTCAAACTTGAATCCATAGGAGTGCTTACAGGAGAGCAATCACTAACGTTGAATCGGTTGAGAATTTTATCTATATAATGACTTTTAGTCATTACTAAGCCCTTTTTCACCCTATTAATTCTTCTACCAAGAATTACACCAGCCTCTCCGAAGTCTTACATGGAGATTTTAGATGAAAACAATTGATTTGTTTCATCTATTTGATCTTGGTCAGTATCAAAAATCAACATGACATCTACATACAAACAAATGATCACACCTGCATGAACAACATCATTAAATCTTCTATAAAAAAAATTTGTGACATTGGTTTAACATGAAATCAGATGACAAAATCACTTCATCAAACATTTTATGTCATTGTTTGTGTGTTTGTTTCAACCAATACAAATGTTTTTCCAATTTACATACCATATGCTCTTTACCCGGCATAACAAAGCCTTCTGGTTGTTTCATGTAAACTTCTTCAGCAAGTTGACCATTTAAAAAGGTTTTTTAACATCCATTTGATGGACAATAACATTGTGGACACTTTCCAATGCAATAAAAAATCTAATGGTAGAAATACGCACAACCGGAGCATAAATATCAAAACAGTCAACACCAGGTTTTAACTGAAAATCTTGAATGACCAACAAGGCTTTGTACTTACGATAGTCCCAGTTACATTCATTTTCTTTTTGAGTATCCATTTGCAACCAAGTAGTTTATAACTTGGAGGAAAATCATACAACACTCAAGTGTTGTTCTCAATATTTGATGACATTTTTTATTTAATTGCTTACTTCAAAAAAACATCTTGAGGCTTCATTCCCTCTTGATAAGTCTTAAAATCATTTTCAATACTATAACAATAAGAGTATTGAATACCAAGTTCGTCCATTGAACCATCCCCCAAGTATAGTTGGAAGTCGGAACATAAATCTTACAATTTGATCCCTTTTGTTACTACGAAGCTCTCGTGTTTCTGGTAAAACAACACCGTCTTGACTTTCTGGATTTTGCATTTATTACACCAAAATTTAGATCCTTGGGCCTTTTAATTGATGCAAGACGCATTTCATCAAAATTTCCATCTCGTGACTCGATAACGGTGTTGATTGGTACTGAATCATTAGGTTATATTAGGTAAAACATATATACCTTGGAATATTCAGCACAACCAATGAATACGCAACTTATTCCATGCTCTCCAAAAGTTTTTCTTTTCGGCTTGGTGATTTTTACAACTATCCGACATCCCAAAACCGAAAAGAGCTCAAATCGGCTTTTCCTTCAACCAAAGTTCATATGGGACTATTTTGTTCATTTTATTTCGAACCCTGTTAAAAAAATAGTAGGTTGTTAACCCGGTCTCTCCCCATAATCCCTTACTTAACCTCAAGTAAGAAAGAATGAAGTTTACGATTTCTTTTAAAACTTGCTTTTTGCATTCGACAATTCCATTTTTTGGGGGAAGTATGGTTTTATGGTTTCATGAATGATATTCACTGGTTGGAAGTATATGTGATCCATATATTTACCTCCTTAATCATTCTAATACATTTAACTGGATTGTCCAGTTGCAATTCCATGTCAGTTTTGTATATTTTAAAATTTTCGAATGCTTCATTTTTAGCATTAAGCAAATACACATAGCAATACCAAGTACATCCATCAGTGAATGTGGACATCTACTTTTTCTTTCATAAAGATGGAGTTGACTAGAAATCACACAAATCGTTGTTTACAAGTTCCAAAGTAGTTGATTTTCTAGTAACATATTGAATAGGTTTTTTTGTAACTTTTGTTAGCATGCATCTTTTATATTTTTTTTTCAGATTCATGTAAAAGGGTGGAATATGACCATCTTTTGACATTTCATGCATCCTTCTAAAATTGATATGACTCAATGTGGCATGCCAAAGCATAGATTCATCAATTTTAGAAAAAGATGATGACGAAACAAAAGCAGAATTTCAAATAGGTGACAATTTATTAATAACATTCAAACAAAACATCCTATTATTCAAATATCCAAAACCAATAAACAATCTACCTCCAAATAGAATATACCAACGTTTTATAAACATCATAATTCAAACATGTACCACTACAACATCTGTTTTGAATCTCAGGAACAAACAAAACATCAAAAAGTCTAACAGTCTTTCCATAAGTAAATTCAAGATTAATGACACCGATACCACAAATAGATTTGAAAGAATCGTCTCCTATATGCAACACATATCTATCTTTAAGCGATGATAAAGTTTCAAACAACCGTTCATGCTTGCATACATGCGTTGTTGCACCATAGTCGATCCACTAAGCAACATCATCATCATGTGCATAGCGTGATTAAGAATAAACGAAACTTGATAAATGTAATGCTATTCAGGATTATCAAAGTTAGTTAAAAAATGACCTCCTTTAAATTGGTCCTTAGACATGCTTCCACTTCTATTGGTTCCACTATTTCCAGCACCATTGTTCCAATATTCACATGACAAACACGCTTGTAATGACCTTCTTCGACATACCTCCAACAAACCAGTTCCTTTTTTTATTGGAATTATTTGGGACAACTTCTTGCTTGTGTTTGTCGTGTCCTTTGTTGTTCCTTTTCGTGGTTTGTTTTCGACCACATGAAAGGACGACTGCCTAGATTGAACTTTGCCTTTTTTTTCACTCTCTTGTGCATGATGGGATTCTTCAATATGCAAATGACTACCAAGTTGAACCATAGAAAGTTCCTCCTTTTGATGTTTCATATTATTTTTGAAGTCTTTCCATAATGGTGGAAGTTTATCAATTACACATGACACATAAATGGTTTTATCCATATTCATGTTGTGTAGTTTGAATTGACCCAAAATGTGAAGGAGTCGTTGTATTGTTCAATGATAGATCTTGAATCAACCATTTTATAGTCATTAAAATCATTAAGCAGAAACTACTTGCTAGAAGCATCCTTAACCATGTATTTTGATTCTACAGTGTCCCGTAACTCCTTTGCACTTTTAGCCTCACTATGGACATGGAATAAGGAATCATCCATACCATTCATTATATGAACTCTGTAGATGTAGTCATCGTTGTCCCATTTTCTTCTTCCCTTAGTTTCTTCCAAAGTCTCATTCTCCACCATTCCTTGTCTTGGACTACTCAATACATACGCAACCTTCAGTGTGGTCATCATGAACAAGACTTTTTTTCTTCCAGCGCCTGAAATCATTGACTTAAAACATTTCAAGTTTCATGAACTTGGTGTTCAACTTACGAATTGATTCTGCCATCTCCAACTTACAAGAATATTATTTCGATTGTTGAAGGATATATTAAGGTAACGGTGGAAAAATGGATTCCTTGGGGATCGTGTAGATTCACTTTCCGAACTAATATTTCCACCCTATCCCTGGGTTATAGAAAATACAGTATAGGATAATCCAAAAGGACACTTGTGTATGTAGGAAAATAAAAACAATCCAAATCGCCAGAGAAATCTGAGTTCATTCAAGAAAAAGAATAGCTAACAAGCGTTCTACCTAATTCTCAAAATAGGAATCGTATATATGCATGGCATATTAGGATTTTATCTTCTGAATTAGTTAGGAAAATCTCAAAATTAATTGCATAGTCAATGGTTTCAAAAACTGATAAAAATTTTCAATCCTATAATAATTGCCTACTAGAATTCGACTTTTTCCTAATGTAACTAATTCAAATTTCCGAAGACCATTGGGGTACTCCCACAAACCCCACGGGGGCGCTATGCCTCAACATCATGAGACATGGAAATTTGCCAATCTCAATGTTCAAGATTATGTTTCATGACAGAGACTTTTGTCTATAACAAACTACATTATTAATCCATTATCAATTCAGTCACAATTTCCAAAAATGGTAACTTTGCGAAAAAGACCTCAAGTATGACAAAAATGTAGAAGAAATCAACAAATCATGAAGTCTTCATTGTTCTTATAATCTAGGATCTAGAATGTGAGACATTACATCCAAACAACATCAGCCAAGAGGCAATTTTACGTTCCTAAGTATCCTAAACTCCAAGGCAAATTTCCCATCTTTGAGCTTAAAAACACACCCCAAAAATCTTCAATAAGTCCAAACCCTTCATAAAAACGAACCATTTGGGAAAATATAATCTGAATCACTTCATAAACAATTTCCCTAAAAGGTTACATCGCTCTTTAATCATAAATGATCATTCGCCAAATATGAATATCCAAAAACGTTTGATTTCGAATACCCATATAATAATCTCTCCCCTTTTTATAATAAAAATATGATTGTGAAACTCCAAATGGGAATGCAAAAGTTCTTAATGTGGATTTGGCAATAAAATCCACCCTAATACCCAGCACTTCTATCTGTCTCACTCTTTGCCTCAGAGCTTCATGAAAGTGGAGTTCCTAAGACTCCCAAAAATACGCTAAAAAATCGGACCTTGAGAGTGATGTAAGATCCCATGGAGGATGAAAAATGTGAAATTAAGAATCAATTCATAGTTGATAAGACCCGCTCTAACATTTAAGCACAATTGGTATATATAATGGAGTAGTAAAAAAAATATAGAAGCATATGTTTTCTTACTACAATACTCTCTCTCTCTCTCTCTCTCTCTCTCTCTCTCTCTCTCTCTCTCTCTCTCTCTCTCTCTCTCTCTCTCTCTCTCTCTCTCTTCTCTCTTCTCTCTCTCTCTCTCTCTCTCTCTCTCTCAAGCTACACTACTCATCAATATAATGAGAGCTCTCTGAAACATATATAATGAATACTATACAAGTATTTAAAGGCTAGCTCCACCCATAACCTATAAAAAATAATGGAAAGCCTAAGATACCATCCAATGAAGAGCTTCGCACCCTAATATTCTCCCCCCAAACCTTGGAATGGATTACCCATCTTCAGTTTCCAAAAATTGAAACATTGCAAAAAAGACCTCAAGCGTGACAAAAATGTAGAAGCAATAAACAAATTTTCAAGTCTTTAATGATCTTTTAATATCTTCGTGGTAGCAGGCCATGCTTATTTTCTTTTGCTATTGAATCTGCTATTGAAGGAGTAAGTTGTGGCCTTAGCATTCTTTTGCCCAGGAGTGGGTGCAGGAGTGGGTGCTGACACCTTTGTATCGCTACAATAGATGACGCCATTTCATTTATTCATAAACTTGTATGCAGTCAATGAAGTGCATCACTCGATTCTACTGCTTAAGATGTCCCTCTTGGTACCTACTTGAGTTAGCATAAGCGGCTCGTAAGACCAAGGAGTCTAGTTTGCGTGGCTTTCGGGTTATGTCTACTAGAATAACAACTCGTAGTCTCTTTCTTCCTTTTGACTGACTAATATCTTTGAATCAGGGCTTTCGCTATCCCCACAGTCATTTAGTCTCGTCGGTCTATCTCATATTCGCAGAAGAAGGAACTTGCTTATTGCCATGTCGGAAGTGTAATTCCTACGCCCTTGCTAATTACCAAGAACATTTTTGCCACTAGTGGCGAAGAATAATTTCACCATAAAAAATTTTCATGGTATTAAAGCCAACAAACAAGAGAATTAGGGTGCTAAAATAGAAAGATAAATTTTATAAAGAAAGAAAAGAGAAGGCTTAAAATCAAATCCATCTTAATATGAAACTTTGATGACACGTCTACGTTTATTTGTTGTCTACTTGTTGGGTATTACCTTTCTTGGAGCCTGTTCTCACTCACACATCAAGCCCTACTCATATTCTAAAGGCGCTACTTCAATTCAAGCGCAAGCCCCCTTCTATTGCATAACCTAAAAACAAGGAAATAAGTCCCTCGCCCTACCGGTGATAGACTTCATATGAGAAAATGGTTCCATTCCCTCTGTCCGGAGGGCTTTCGCTTTATATAGAAGCCCCTCAGCACTCGTACAATAAAAAAAATGGAAATTGAATTCAATGATTGAGATAGCGACAAGTTAAAGCTGAGAGGACGCACCCATTCCTGAAATCCACATTAAACGAGCCTTTCGAACTAGTATTTTTTGTAAACTTCAAACGAAATCCCACTTTAGAGTGGGAGACCCTAAGGCACTCTCTTTTTTATGATCGATCAGTATGATTGTCTCTCCTCTTCTGGCGGCTTTTTGTCATGTCTATAGCTAGTTGCCTTGGTTGCATTGTCTTTGCATTTAGCCCCCCCCCCCCCCCCCCCCCCCCCGGCGCTTCCCCCTGTTCTAGAATGTGATACATCACAATCCAAAGAAACAAGAGCGAAGAGGCAATTGTAGGTCCTTGGGTATCTAAAACTCCAAGGCAAATTAGCCACCCTTGACCTTAAAAATACGCACCAAAAATCTTCAATAAGTCAAACCCTTCATAAAAACAAACCATTTTGGAAAATTGAATCTGAATCACTTCATAAACAATCTCCCTTCAAGGTCATATTGCTCTTCTTTCATAAATGTTCATTCGGAAATATGAATATCCAAAAACTTTCGATTTCGAATACCCATATCATAATCTCTCCCCCCTTTTATAATCAAAATATGATTATAAAATTCCAAATGGGAATGAGAATGTGCCTAATGTGGAGTTGGCAATAAAATCCCCCCCCCCCCCCCCCCTTCCCAGATTTAAGACAAATAACTTGAAGCTTTGAGACCATAACACACAAAAAATATGACAATTTATGTAATCTTGACTTCTCGGACAACTTTTACATTAAAAATAAACAAAACATGTTTATGCTGTTGTAAAAATGTTTTACAAAAAATAACAATCTTGAAATCCCCCCAAAAAATCTCCAAAATGTGAAAAGATTTTGGTTTCTAGGTAAAAGGTGTCACATTTTTGAAAATTCAGGGACGATTTATGTATCTTGTGTGTCCTTATTCCCCAAATTAGATCAGATGCAAAAGAACGAATGAGAATAACTAACAAATCCAAACCACAATAACCAAGTGTGAGGAACCCACTTCCCATGGAACTCTATAGGATTCCCATTCGACCATTCACTTCCTATCGATCCACTTACTTCCCATCGAAAATATGTTTTCGTTCTCAAGCCTTCAAACCCAATAACGAATGAATAACTTCCTAATTGACCTTCCAAAAAAAAACTATGTCAATAAAAATTGAACCACTAGCAAAGTCATAACTTCCCAATTGAGAATCAAAAATTCGTTATCCAGCCATATGCTACCAACCATTTGACCACTCGCTCTTAGTCCTTAGACTTTAGCTATCTTCTCAATCAACTTCCAAATTGATATTGGTTATACCATGGAACCACAATTGAATGAAAAACCTCGACTCTATTCTATATACCAGTCATATGCAAACTCAAATTTTGTTTATAATTCAAACACATCAATAGCGGATCGCAATTGTCAAACCAACTTGCGAAAATCAACGTCCAACCCTTCCCTGTCGAAAACCAATCTTCACAAACCAAAAGCCCATTATCACTACTTCCTGGTTCATAACGGAAATGCACTGTTACAAATCCTAAACTTCAACTTGAACCCACTAGCAAGGCCAATCTTTCATCTTTCATTCTATATCAAGCCCTTAAATCACAAATCCAAAATTATTTCTCCATTGAAGAGGAAACATTTAACCAACATCAATTTCAAATTAGCCCTTCGTTATGATTAGAAAACATACATCTACAAAGGTAGCTTCCATTTGCAAAACACACACCCAAATCACAACATTTCGTTTCAGTTCATCTTCCTCTTTTGTTTCTAGATAAACAATAATGCAAACTATGACTTTGCCTATTTGACTCAAAAAACTGATATCGAGAAACACCAAGTGAATTTCATCCAAATCAATTTTCATATCAAAATATCTATTCAATTAAATTCGTCTTTTTCATCGTTTGTTCTACACCATATATCATTAGCTAATCATTTTCTGAAATTTCTCACCGAGTCAATTTAATCACAAGATTCGATTCCCTCATCCAAACATCAATTCAAACCATATGGAGCAAAAGAATACCAATTAATCGATTAAATTTCAAAATAAAGGAATAGATGAGACTGAATAAAAATACATTCAAGATATAATCAATTGATGAACTCGATCAAGGAATGAAACAACAAGAATTAGAATCAAATCAATGTTTACGAGCGAGAAGAAGAAAATAATTTTGATTCAAAGATCAAATCATTTGCTCGATCCAAAAGAAATAGTTCATGCCTTAATCACTTTGATGCACGAACAAATCTAAGCAGGTGATTGGGATAATTTTGGGCCAATAAAAATCAAGATGAATAGTATTGATCATGAGATTTGGGCTAAATAAAGGAAATGTTATTAGGGTAAATAGATCTATCGGAGAGACTCACAAAACATTTTGAGTCTTTAATTTGATTACAAATGAAAGTTGCCATCTAGGATCATTGGACTTGAAAAATTTGTTAACTATTAAAGATTAAGCACTGATACCACATGTAAGATCTCATAGAAGATGACAAATGTGAAATTAAGAATCAATGTATCAACAATTAGACCTAATATAATGTTTAAGCACAATTTGTATAGACAATGGAATAGTATAAAAATGTAGAAGCATGTGCATGCTGACTACAATACTCTCTCTTTATATATACATTGTCAGCTCTCTCAAACCTATATAACGAATACTGTATATGTATTTATAGGTTAGTTATCAAATAAAGTAAATCCTAAGACATCATCCAACGAAGAGCTTTGCACCCTAATAATAGAATTAAGAGAGATTGGATGGTGTGGGAATGGAAGAAGAAATGACCGATATCTATAATGAAAAAACAGAGAGCACACAGTGCACAGACCAGCTACGCCCCACACTTCTCATCGGGAGTGTTGACACGTGTCGCAATTTTGGTGGTGTATTAGGGTGCGCCGCACAAGCTGCCAACGTGTGCGACTACAGGCGATATAATTTTTTTTCATAAAAATTGCATAATTTCCCTGTATGAGCTTTGTTTTGGATGCATTTTATGTCCATGCGTAGCTTTCAGCAATATATACAACTTTCTTTTAGACTCCGTCAGCTGATTTTCACTTTATTTTTAAAGTTATATTTTTATAGGCTTAAACAATGAAAGTCGATGTAAAAAACATAACTCTCTCATACGATATCGGTTCTTGAGTATCTTTATATCCACAGATAGGTATGGATGAGATTTTTGACTCTCGTTTAGATTGCTTTTCCTAACAATCAACTGATCTTAATTTAAGTTTCTATTTCTTACACTATTACACTGAAACTTTTAAAAATCACAACTTCCGCATAAGAAGTCATATTTGGGTGTTTTTTATATGTACGACTTCGCTTTTACGACTACTACAACATTTGTCAAGAATATCTATCATAAATAGTCCTTTATCAAAATGTCTTTTTTATGTAATTAGTCATTTAAACTGCAAGGTGAAAATGGTGTGTTACACAAAAAGCAAACCTTTTGAAGCACATTCATGACTACAAACAACAAACATTTCTTCCAACTGCCGATCCAATTCCAGATGTCCACCAACAATCATTCTATAAGGCTCCAAATCTTAGGTAGAAATATAAATAGATCATTAACATTTGACTATCGATTCAAAACTCCTAATGTGGAGAAGATTTCAGAATCACTCACAATAGAGCAGACTGAAACTTGGTGGGATCAAAACCACTACCATCAAGGAGACTCTCACTATAATCCTCGACATACGACTAACCAACCACCTCTAACACATGAGATGACATAGATACCCTAAATCCCAATTAGCATTGACACACAAAATCTTACTTATCAATTTTTGCAAACAGCAGAACAACTGTCGGACCTTAAACTATTGAGGTTACCCCCCCCCCCCCCCCACTTAATTACCAAATTGACAGAAGCTAAATCTGGAAAATTTGGACAACCAATGACGATACCCTACTAACTCACAAAATTTTCTAATGAAGAATATCCAAATAATCACATCCTTAGTACAAAGAACTCGACAAAGAATCACATCCTTACTCACTTCTACTACTTCATGATATACCCCCCCCCCCCCGAACGATTAAGTTGTTCATGATAGACGGCATAGATAAGTAAGTAGTATGGACCAAAATATACTAGTCATAACTCATTAAAAGGGTGCTCTCAACCACCCATTTACTCACACCCTTATGATGATAGCTACCATAACATTTTGCAAAGAAGGCACACACTTTGTCCTCTAAAGCCGATTAACAATTTCCAAAACTTGTCCCAAATAACTGATCATTATTATGATCTAACCAAGCTCATTAAACCAAAAACACCCTCGTAGTTACCCAGCTGCTTTCCTTCGGTAGTACATTGCACTACCAAGGGAACTACTGGCTAGAGTGAGTCGCTTCTCCAACAAATCCTATATTGCAAGGACAATATATGCATCCATGAAGCCAATAGCCCTCTCAGGTACCCGAGTTGTACCTATAATCTAATCAACTTTTTCCTTCCATTTGACGCTTGGATGACAGTCCAGCAAACCGTAGAGAGATATACAGTGAAAACTTTGTAATAAGGAGCCATCCGATGATAAATTGTCTTCCATCTTTTTTCGAATCCATAAACTTGATTTTAAATAGCCCCGAATACTCGAATTGTAGATTTTTTTGACAAATAAAGTTGAAGCGGATAGTCAAACTGTAACTCGAATTCTAATCAAAATACCAGTTCTACCCCACTTAGGGTTCAAAGTGCCACTAATTCTCGCCTACAATATAATATCCCTGAACCCGCTCAATTAATACTTTAAATCATCGATTTTCTAGGACCATACATATAATAGAATCATAAATCCCTCTGAATAATTAACTCAGTACTAGAATCATATCAGATAAGAATAGACTATAGGGCTAAGCCAAAAATTTGGAGTCTATGTAAACCCAATTTTGCATGGTCAAGCATGGTTCTTTCACAACTAAAATAACACTTGAATGTTTCTAACATCTCCATGCTTCCAAAGCAACATGAAACTCTTTCCATTCAATAAGAATCTAGTTGTATATCTTGCTTATGAGTCAACAAGCTAAGATCGGAAGTGAGTGGATCGGAATATAACAAGCACCATAACCCAATCGAAATACATTGGTCATGATGGCGTATCCTTGGTCTCACACCATTCTTTAGATTAATAAGAGGCAACGTTTGTTGATGTGCTTTGGCTATTTTACGAAGTAGAATACACCTCCTTCTCCTTTTACTTACCGATGTAATCATCCACTTATCCAAGAAAGAAACACCCTGTTAAAGACACATCACAACTCTTTAAAGTAATTTCCCACATATATCCTCACAACCGCGACTTCCCTGTCCTACCAAGAACATCAATAGTCACAAAATTCTTTACTAATATTGTTTCTTGATTCAATACTTGGCCATAAATTCCTTGTTGGACATCCAGTCCAAACTCTCTAGTTTCATGTGCACAATCTTCCTTAGAGGCACCACTCCTTCCTAAAGTGAGCCGAAGAGTTGACTTGCGATATGGTCTTCACATTTTCTGCCAAACTATCTGCATATTCACATGTCCACGTTCCTTCATTGATAGGTGTAAATGATCCACAAAAATTCATACTTTTTTTCCTCAAGGCTGAAACTATTGCGAAAGAATGTTTTCCCTATCAGCTACCTACTGACTGATAAGAGTCTATTTTCTTCCCATCTCCCTGGGATATTGAAATAACTACGTCACAGCAAGTGACACGTCTAGCCATTGGCTAATCAGTACTAACAAAATCTGCAATCCTCATGCCGATCATTTCGATTTCTACGTTATTGAGTCTCACAACATGAGCTAAGACTTGAACTAGGTCCACCCTACCTCAAAAACAAATCGCTTGAACATGTTTGCATCACCCAAACCCAAATCCTCAGGTACCTAGGTTTGAAACAATACTGTAATCCTTCACATCGTGACTTTCCATAATCATACGATCGATAGGTAGAGTTATATCAAATTGTCTAATCATTTACAAGTTCCTTAGGAACGTGTTCGACTCTTCCTGATCCTTGTACCAATCTTCTGCTTCCAGTAGTGCTTCCAGTAGTATGGGCATATATAACCTTCCATTCCTATCCGTGCTCATACCAAGTATTATATCACAGTTTGCAAGTCACTATTTACTAACAACATTCTATATACATATTCATGTGCTCGAATGAGAATGCATTAAAATAATCTTTGTCAACTCTCATTCTAAGATTCTTCTCACACATATGCCTACACTAACACACTCTAATAGTTTTCCTAGATCCTTAGGAATCCCAATCTATCCTGTTATCCCAAGGTGAAAGAAACTTCTATCAACATTAATGAACTATGTTATGAACACTAACTATATTCAACTAGAATTAGGCAATCCTTAGACTGAGAGATCCAACATTCCAACGGTTGGAATCCAAAAAGAGATGCACAACAGAGGCTAGACCCAACAAGATAAGACTATCTATTTCTAGGGGAATACAATTCGAACTCATTCACTTAACATTTAATTAATACAAATATAAATTTCCAACACCAAGTAAGCTAACAGTTAAGCAACTAATATTATAGGAAATTCTCGCACCCTACTTATGCAAAGATCCTTAATCTGACCACTAACATGTATAATCATGGAAGACATTGTACAAGCTGTCTAATGGAACTAATTAGATCTTAATATATAAGCATGTACTAATTTGCATATAATCATCAAATAAGGCATACAAACCTGCTTCATCACAAAAGTGCCATATTCTTTCGATAATCATGACTAACTAACCTTCCTCAAGGCATATGACATTTCCTCACACTTATATTTTCAAAACTAGTCCCATTTACTTATTTTTTTTTTGTTTAGAAAACAAATTCATGTCTGAAAGGTTGTAGTGATTTTAGTCTAAGCACACTAAGGAGTATGTTTAATTCTCTCACCCACGGGTCTGATACCAAAGGGTTTATGTATAAGCAATTATAAATCATAAGATCATCTTTGCACGTCATATCAACATAATTGTGGTAAAATGTGAAAGCTAAGTCTAGTTTTGAAAACCATGATGTAACATAGAATGTATAAACTATTTGGCATGTCCCTTCAAACTAGAAAGACCTACAACTAAACACATAGAGTAGTAATTGTAAGCCTAAAGGTTAGTGAGTAATCACAATGCTCTCCCATTATACATATCATATGCAATAACAATTCGGTACATTATACCATATAACATATGCTAGCATACTCTTAACGATTATGTCTAGAACTTCCCTCCAAGAGGTTAATCTATAGAACATAGATCATCTCATCACACTTCCCTATAAGAGGCTATTGGTGATCAACATACTACCACAGTACAACTAGAACATCCCTCGGCTAAGAGGCTATTATCTAGTAGTCCATCCTTCGACCAACGGTACATGGTCATCTGGACCAAAACAACTAGATTCCCTTTCTGAGAGGATTTTCTCCAATTGTTAAATCACAAACCACTTCCCTCCCTTAAGAGGCTTTCGTTGATTTACATAACATAATTACATAGTGCACATAATAGTAAAGTTCGTCTGAACTCCCCTATATATATATATATATATATATATATATATATATATATATATATATATATATATATATATATATATATATATATATATATATATATATATATATATATATATGTAACCTTGATTTAGCCATTAGGGTACAATACATATCTTTTCATCCCAAAACATTATTGTCCTACTTATTCTTATACTATTGAGATAAAGACCATTTTGCCCTTAAAAGCTCAATTCAAGACATAATCACACCACAGTTGACCAAAACTCAAACCGGTTAAAAAATCAACGGTCAACATCCAATCGCATTGTGGCCAATCCTTGGCCATGTTGTGATCTAATCACGAAAAAAATATACAAGTGACTCTATTGACTACCACGTTCTAGTCGTCCTTGACCATGCCACGTTCCCGTTGGTATAAACTCATTCATTAAGCACTTAATATCTTCAGATCAAGGCTCATATCATCAAATCGAATTCCTATAAACGACGTAATGGATAAAGTTTCCAACTTTATCTATTCGAAGGGATAGATCTTACCAAATCTAGAGTCATAAAAAGATTTTTTACACTAAAGTCAATAATTTATTGCATGGCTGCAAAGGAACCCAAGAAAACACCTTTCTCTTCTTCCTAAGGTCCAGAAACATAATTATTTGCCAACTAAAGTTTTGGAGTTGCTTATACTCAAAGAACAAAAGCTCACCAAGGCCCAATTTTTACAAAAACTCATACATGCCTTAGATAAATGCCTCAATTTGAATAAGGAAGCACACTTTGACACTTACATTTCTTATGAAGTGACATGAAGGTGGAAAGCTCAATTGAACCTATCTCTTCAAGCTTCATGAGCTTTCTTCGTCTTCAAACTCTTTTCAAGAACATCATAAGCTATTTAACATTCAAGATGGAGGATAGGGTTTAGACAAAGGAGAAGGAGGCTGATGATTCTAATTAAGGAACCATAGGAGTTTGTACCATTAAATAGGGCCCAAAGCGTGAGATATACGAATTTCAATCCAGCCGCCACAACATCATTGTCTATAGTTAACCGCGTCGCCACTTAAATGATCTATGTGGCCGGGCCGCTACATGCTTCAGCTTTGTAACGTGGTTACTCAAGATCTCTACTCTTGGTACCTTGAACGATTAATCATAAAGGATAATTCTTGTCAAAAAAATAAATGTTACATATAACATGAGGTAAATAAGAAGCACATCTTCTCTCAAGATACTTTCGAGCTTTAGTCATAAAGATAATTCCAAATCTGATCTATTTTTTGGTTGCCGTCAATAATTATTTAATTTCCCTTGGGTATTTTTATTTAAACCATCATATTGCAAAAAATAATTTTAGTTCGTTCCAACCTAACTAAATTATACCCAAATCTACAACGAACCCACTAATATCCATAGTGAGTAGTTTCACAATAAATTTATGTATTTTTTAAGTGTGTGGTGACATTTTTAAGCTCACATCAAACTGATATTGAATCCCCATTTGGTTTCTACTTCTAAACCAGACTCCAAAATGTGAAGAGGCATATTGAGAGCTCGATAAAACTTTGGTAAACAGAGAACTAGATGGATCATGACTGAAATAAAATGCTACTAATCTATAGGCAACTAGAAAAGTATACGAAACGATATCATTAGTCTGTTTTTCTTCTTAACTACGTATAGAGAAGGACTTCTCCTTTTTCTTTTGGCAGATCATTCTTCATTAAGGACTTGGTCGTCTGGATCCCTTTATTCAGATAGTTCTTAACTAGAACTGATAAAGACCAAAGTCTCAATATTTAAACATGCTAAATTTCCTTGATCATGTATTTAGGAGCAAGATATTCATTCTCCCAATGATTTTAGCCTTTTGATTTACCGAGGTTGTTGAGTTATGGAGCATTGATTCACCATTTTACTCTATACCGGTGTTAGCCGGAATAAACCATGGGGTGCTGCATATGGTAAATCACTTCGATTGTATGAACCACATTACATAATGTGATACTTGTTTTATATTTGTATTATTACTCAGTGTGTGAAATTGTTTGAATCATTTGTTGAAGTATTTAAACCCTAATATTTGCTAATGAAGAGTGGATGTCCTTTGTAAAGTTGTCTTTCGCAATATTAACTCCACTTTCGTTGTGTGTAGCTCGGACTTAATATATCTATTGTTTAATATGTTGCTTACGAATTCCCCTCCTTCAGAGTACTAGATCCAATATGTTGCTTATGAAGAATCACACAACCCCATAAATATGACATAAATAGACCACAAATTCCAATATATAGTTGTGTACATATTCTTAAAAAAATTAATAAAAAAAGAAAAAGAAAAACATTTTTTTCCAAGGTGAAATATCAGGTTTTACAACCAATATTACTTCAAAACTTTATCATTGTACATTTTATCTTGTAGAAATATGAAAAGATGGTTAATCATACTACAACAACCAGTCCCTTAGTTTGTTGAAGGGGGGCAATGCCAATATTTTTTTTTCTTACTATCTTAAAGGAGAATACTAATATTACCACTAAATATGCCATAACCATAACAGTCTGAGGTTATCATGAACTGCTGTTGTTTTTTCATCAGGGGGATTTAAAGATAGTGCAAATCTCAGTTCTCAAGAGATGGTTGATGTGGTAATAGGTTGTGCTGCTAATATACTAGCTAAAATTGGAGAAAAGCTTTTTGTTGAAACTGGCCGACACCTAAAGTACGTGCTTTACTATAACAACTACATTAAAAGTCTAATGGAAGAAGTGGGCACGTTAATGTCAAAAGCACAAGGTATCCAACTAGAAGTTGATGAAGCAAGAAGAAATGGAGAAAATATTGCGCCTGAGGTTGAACAGTGGTTTTCAACTGTGGACAGAATTTATGAACAGTCTACTAGAATTCTCGAATATGAAGTTCCAAAAAACAAGTGTATCCTAAATGGTCGGTTCCTAAGCATCAAAAAACGATACATCTTAAGTAAGAAGGCAAAGAAGATGACTGAGAAGGCTGATGCTGCCAAATTAAAAGCCGAAACGTTCTTTAAGATGTCATACCCAGCCCCTCCACTTGCAGTAGGAGACAGATCTATGGGAGATTTTAAAAACTTTGAATCAAGAGAACCCACCATAAATCAGTTGATGCATTTCTTAAAGGATGACACAAGACAAATTATCAGTATATGCGGTATGGGAGGATCAGGAAAGACAACAATGGTGAACGAAGTTGCAAGGCGTGTAAAAGGAGATAAATTGTTTGATGAAATCGTACTGGCAGTGGTGTCCAAAGAACATGATCTGATGAAGGTTCAAGAAGATCTCGCAAAATGTTTGGGATTAAAGTTCAAATATCCAAGATTAGAAGGAAGAGCTGATGAGTTATGGAAACGGCTACTCCAAAGCAAGAAGGGGACTCTTGTGATACTTGATGATGTATGGAAACACATTGATTTGAAAAGTATTGGAATTCCATTTGGAAAAGAATATAAGACTTGCAAAGTACTTTTGACTTCTCGAAGTGAAGATGCATGCAAAGCAATCGGATGCCAAGACATTTTAAGACTTGACGTATTAACACAATCAGAAGCATTTAGTCTTCTAGGAGAAATGGTTGGTGATTCTCTGAATGATCCTGATCTGTGTGAAACTGCATCTAATGTTGCAAAAAGGTGTGGTGGTTTACCTATTGCAATAGTATGCCTTGGTAGGGCACTAAAGGATAAAAGGAAAGAAGTGTGGGATGACACCCTTCTAAAACTACAGAGGTGTATAGTACCATCAAATATTGAAGGCATGAAAGAAGAAGTTTATCAATCTCTGGAAGTAAGTTATGATCTTTTAGGGGATGTGGAAGCTAAGAGACTCTTTCTCCTTTGTTGTCTGTATCCAGAATATGCAAATGTCCCACTTGAAGCATTGGTACGATGTGGGATTGGGTTGGATTTCTTTGAAGGCGTCCACTTATTAATAGAAGCAAGAAATAGAGTATATGCACTAACTGATATGCTTAGACGTCGTTTTCTATTGGTAAGTGGTGATAGGAAGTCGACTGTGAAGGTACACAATGTTGTACGTGCTGTGGGAATATCTGTGACTTCTAGATTGGAATCAAACACAGGACAATTTAGTGGAATGGTGATACATGAGGATAAATGGCCTAGAGGTATGACATACGGAAACTATAATGCCATTTCAGTTGTATCAAATGAATTATCTGAGCTTCCTTCTCGTGGATTGGATTTCCGAAAACTTGAACTTATTCAAGTTGCATGTCCAAAACTCTCTGTAGAGAAATTGAATACCATGTTTGAGAAGATGGAGAAAGTAAGAGTTGTTGAGCTGTGGAATATGTCTCTATTATCATTGTCAACAATCCTCTTTTCATTGCCAAGAGACATTTATGCTTTGTGTATGGACTGCAAAATGGAAAATATAGGAGATATTATGACTGACGAGTTCTTGAATCTTGAAATACTGAGCTTTGGAAACTGTGATATTACAGAGTTGCCTAAGGAGATACGGAAATTATCAAAGTTAAGGCTTCTTGACATGAGTGGTTGCCGCTGGCTTGAAAGGATTTCACCTGGTGTTATCTCAAGCTTGTCTCAACTTGAAGAGCTAGATACAGGATCAAAATGGTGGGGAGATGAAGAAGAAGGAGATGCAAGCCTTACTGAGTTAGAGTCCTTGACCAATTTGAAATATTTAGGGATTCGCATTAAATCATCAAGGTTCCTACCTAATTACAACCTCTTTGAAAACCTGCAAAGGTATGTAATTTCTGTAGGAGTTCATCTTCAAAAAAGACGATCCTTCAATAACAGGATGCTTTTGCTGAATCTTGAGAGTACAGATACACATTTAGGTGGTGGTATCGAGAAGTTGTTAACTAACAACACCGAGAAGGTGTTCTTGACTGGTGATGGTATCAAAGTTGCTCTAAAGGAACTAGATACAGTTGGTTTTCAGCAAGTCAAGAACTTAACTGTTGAATCTTGCAACAGTGAAGGAATAGAGTATCTTTCAAATTACAGCAACACATCAAATGGTTCTGGTGTGTTTAATAATCTGGAAAAACTTCGTATGGATAAAATATGGCATTTGAAGGGAATTATACGTTACAATGGAAAAGGGCTACCAGTTAGATCATTTTCAAAGTTACGCAAGATTCATCTGTCAGTTTTACCCGAAATGACCCATCTGTTTACATACGGAGTTGCAAATAATTTAGAGCATCTCCAAAGGCTTCATATAGAATATTGTACCAATATGCAAGAAGTCATTTTGAACCAGAGACCTTCAGCATTGGAAAGTACCATTGAAAATAAGATTGTTTTCCCAAAGTTAACCGAATTAATCTTGAACGACATTGCAAGCCTCATTTGTTTCTCCCATGGAATCAACCTGCAAGTTGAGTTTCCTCAGCTGAGAGTATTAAAGCTTGAATATTTACAGAATTTTCATACCTTTTGTCCCGAGGAGATCAATCTTGCTTCCGAAGGCAACCACAGAGGCACAAACTTTCATTCTCTTGTCAACCACAAGGTTTTTAACTCTTCCATATATATTTTGTTGCAAGAATTGTAGTATGTTCTTTACTCTAGTTTATTGAGACTTTCAGAAATTTAATGAAGGGCAAATTGCATAAAAGACATTAAGTTCACATAAAGTTTCGATTTTGACCATGCCTTTTTTTATCAGTTATGTCACTAAGTTCACAATTTTGTTGCATGTTTAACCAATCGACTGGTTTGTTTTAGGTGTTTCATGTTTCTTAGTTGCTAACTAGGCAAAAAGCTGATGCGGGATTCCACATATGATCCTGGTTGACAAATATTTTGGTTAAATTGAACCCTTATGTAGATTTGTACTCACTTTCCCTTATTTCTTATTCTTTTCTTTTCTCAGAGCATCATGATTTTGTGCAGTGGTTGGCTTCCCAAGGTCGCTCAAGAGGTTCATCATTCCGAGAGAGTGGTGTAAGCAAGGCAAGTAAGGTTTTCTTTAGGAGATGTTACTGTGGACAACCGTCCTTGCCTTGCTTACACTACTTTGGGATGATGAACCACTTGAGTGACCATGGAAAGCCAGCATACAAAATCGTGATGCTTTTAGAAAAGAAAAAGAAGAAGAATTAAGGGAAAGTGAGTACATATTTACATAAATATTTACATAAGGGTTCAATTTAACTCAAACGTTTGCCAACTAGGATCATATGTGGAAGTGATATCAGTTTTATGTCTACTCAGCAAGTGAGAAACATCAATACCTGAAACAATTTATTTGATTGGTTAAATTTGCAATAAAGTTTCGTGACTCAATTTAGAAGAAAAAACACAATGTCAATATTGAAATTTTGTATAAACTTAGCGTCATTTATGCAATTTGTCTGTAATTAATCGTAGTGATTATCTATCATTCCAAATGTTTGTTGATTCACTTTAAGGATATTCTTGACACAATCTAAAACTGTGTAGGTTGAATTTTCAAGCTTGGCTGAATTAACAATCACAAAAATGGGCAACATTAAGCATGTTTGGTGTGGCCACCTTCCTGATCTAGTACATCTACAAGGACTTTACATTCAGTTTTGTCACATGATGGAAGAAGTGATTTCAGTCCAACGTCCATCAGTAACTACAATGGAAGAAAGGATTGTCTTCCTCAAATTGAAAGAAGTAATCATATTTGGATTAAACAAGCTCACCTTCTTCTGCAAAGGAATTGATCATGTTGAGTTTCCCCAGCTGAGAGTTTTACGACTTCGTTGGCTAACACATTTCAGAAATTTTTGTCCTGAAGAGACTACTGGTCGCACATCTTCTCTCTTCAATGACAAGGTATATATGAACTGTTCATACATACATATATTAATCTATAATCTTCAATCCTCGAGTGAATCATGAAAAGGTGAGGAAGATTTAAACAAACTAACCATCTATTTCAAATCAAGTTAAAAATATGGGACTGATTACAAACATAACCAAAAATGTTTTGCAGCATATATTTTTGTCTGATTTTTTTTGAAAAATATTGCTTTTGCAAAATAAAAAACTATCGTAATAAAAAAATCATTTGAGGACAACCTATACAAGTTAAAAAGATGGTCATTTTTCTTATTGACTTCCCATTGTTTTTGTTATTTTTGTGATTAGCTCAAAAAGAAATTTCCACTTCAATCAATCTTCTTCAAAACATTCTCATATCAAATTAGTTAATCCATTTCAGCCATGTTATAAACTGTTTATAATAAGCCCATTTTTTTTCTCCTACTTCTGTTGTATTAGGTCTCATTTCCTTGTCTTGAGACACTAGAAGTCTCTGAACTTGACAGTGTTGAGCAGTTATGGTCCAGCAAACTTCCCATGAGTCAGTTTGGTAAACTAAAATCTCTTAGAGTAGAGAAATGTCACAAACTGGTGAATATATTTCCATCAGATTTGCAAACAGTATTTCCTAGTTTGGAGAAGTTAGAAGTGGAGAAGTGTGATTCTCTCGAACAGGTGTGGGGTTATACAGAAGAACAAATCAGAAAGCTGAAAAGTATATTTGTCCATGAGTGTCCAATGTTGACAAATTTGTGCTCTTTTTATACATTCAAGGGTCTATCAAATCTCCAGATTTTGAATATATCTAGTTGCAAGATGCTGGAGGAAGTAGTTGGATATGAGCACACATATGGAAAAATGAAAGAAGTTCTTTCTCTCAACAAACTAGAAGAACTGAGTCTTGCATTTCTGCCAAATCTTAGTTACTTCTCCCATAACAAATGTGACATTGAACTACCAGAACTAACTCATGTGAATATAAAGAGTTGCCAAGAAATATACACTTTCTCTAAAAGTTCGGTGACCACACCAAAGCTCAAATATGCTGTGGTTGATGATCTACGGAGCTGGTTGGGTGATAAAGATCTCAACAGTACCATGCGGCACTTGGCCTCAAGAGGGGCTCATTAGGTATGCTTTCATTATATTCCAATCAAAGGTTTAAGTCTCATAATCTAAACTGGTTTAATGTATTTATTTTCTTATCTCGTTTCACTAATTTGGATCCCATGTACACAAACCCTCATATCGGATGTGAGAAATAAAGTGAAATTAGTAGCAGATCCAGAAAGAAAAATGAGGGGTTGCACTGTTAGAATTTTTTTTTTTTTTCAAAAAGCAATTTCCGTCACAAAATCGTAACTATTAGAAAAAAATAACTCATTTCCAAAGGCAATTTCCTTCACAAAATCGTAACTAAACCGATACCCATGAATTTACACTAAATTCACAATTATCAGACTGTGTAATGGTTTCGTGATGGATTTGTAACGAATATTCAACGGATTTGTAACTGCTCTTCGAAGATGTCTCACTAAGAAAGTTTAAAATGAACAAAACATGTGTTGTTGAAAATTACATGATAATAGGAGACTTAACACTAAACTTTTAATTAAACAAGCAATATGGAAATATTCTGATTTTGAACAATACTTTAGAGTAAAACAAGAATTACATTAACCATGCAATCACTTTGAAAGAGCATAACAAGATCGCAAAACCTATAATTGACAAATATTATGAGAATGTTTGCTTCTAAATCAAAGTCTTAAATACCATTTCGGTAGGGTAAACACCTATATATTTATAAATACTCCTTTAAGACTTAAAACCGAGACCACAAAATGATATAAGGCTTAACTAGATCTCATTTGGATGGACACTCATAGAAAATTTTCATGTTCAAGCATACAGTAAGTTGGCTAAATAATACTAAAAATGGGTGTTTTCCCACATTAATTATCCCCATCATACTCACGAGACACCTAAATATGTCTCAATATGAACTTATACCAATATACGTTCTCCACTAAGTATGGTCATGTTTCCTTTTCTCTAGTTTCTTACTAGAGTTTTTTAATTAAATTTATCTGTTCAAAAAGAACTAAGTCCTAATGTAAGTGATCAATCACAAGGACTATTGGGTTTTGACATTATTCACAAGGTTTCTTCCTTCATTTAATGATGTCTTAAACTATCCTCTCCTTCTGGTGTATAGTGCAGAGTGGCTTATCATCACACTTGTGGATTGCTACTGCAGGTCTTCAATATATATATAGTTGGCTACAATGCACCAAAAACGATCTGTCTTGAATTGAATTCTTTAATATAGTTTGCTACAGTTCTTCAATCTTCACTAATTTAACTTGTAAGCTTGAAATTACTTTGACATTTCTTGATTTTTTATTTACTCTCCATTTACCTATGATATTTTATTTGAATTTCCTTTAGTTTCAGTTTGTAATATAACATGAAAATTCTTCCTATACAATTTTTAATATGACTTTAACGTTTTATCTAAAAATAAAAATATGAGTCTTCTTGTTGATGAATCATGTGATCTCTAGTCTACAATATATAGATGGTGTTTATCTTGGTGATATTGGTAATGGGGTGGTGACATACGGTACATTGTGTCCATATATTAAAGAATAAACATCATTGATATCATTTTGACACTTACATATGAAAGCATAATATCGCGATACTAAAATGCAAATCCTATAAAAACACATCTAAAATGCATTAGCCCTAAAGAAGTGAATCCATTAATGATGACGAGGCTCAAGATATCTTAAAGGTTTTTTGTAGGGTAAATTTCATAAATGTGAACACTACTATTTTCAAAAAATAAAACTAAATTATATTAACACTATGTAATTTTTTGTTACAATTTAGTCACTAAGGTGACGTTTGGTAAGTAGAATGTTTATGAATAAATTGGAATTTGTCAAAGAATTGGAATTTGTCAGGAATTGTACTCTAATTTTGTATTTTGTTTGGTTAGCAGAAAATTGAATTGAAATCCAATTCCATGTTTTGCTTGGTTGGCGAGAAATTAAATTGGAATAATATAAAATGACAAAAAAATTCTTCTTGTTTTTTCCTTAATTTTAATATGTTTTATAATTTATATGTAAAGATATATCATATAAATAATAAAAATAGTAAATTGTTTTGGTGGCGGTAGTGGTGGGTGGTGGTGGTCGAGGTGGCAATGGCGATGAGTTGTGGTAGGTTGTGGTGATAGAGGTGTTAGTGCTAGCGTTGGTTGTTAGTGACGATGGTGGAGGTGTTAACGGTGGTGATAGTGTCGGTGGTGTGTAGTGGTGGCGGTCGGTAGTGGTGGCAGTGTGATGTGGTGGCGGCGACGAAAGTAGTGGTGGGTGGTAATGGTTATGTCGGTGGTGGTGTGGCGCCATGGTAGTGGGTGATGTCGTAGGTGGCAGTGGCAGTGGCATTATTGATGGTGAGATGTCAGTGTGTGGTAGAGGAGGTGGTGGCGGTGGCGGGGTGGTAGAGATGGCGTTGGCTGGTGGTGATAGGGAGGGAGAGCAATCGGTGGTGGAGGTGGTGGTGAGGGTGGTGGTGAGGGTGCTGGTGGTAATGGCAGAGATGATGGTAGCGGTAAAAAATGGTATTATGGTAATCTTAAACTTTCCCACATGAAAAAGATTTAATTCCATCCTATTTTTGATGAAATGGACTTTCCCTCGTTTTATGGAAAGTTCACCTCATTTAGGAATTCAATTTATTATCAAATCTTGAACCAAACATGGGAATTTAGTGGAACTGGCTTACAATGCTCTCTAATTCCCAAGGATTTCAATGAAGTGATGAACCAAATGTCACCTAAGTTTTCTAATTTTTTGCGATAGAATCGGTCAACTTAGTTACCTAATAACATCGCATGTTGACACGTAGTATCTAGTGTTGTGGCATACTAACATTACACTATTTGGTTATTTGACGCTAACGATACACGATAACATCTAAAAAAAATTAATAGCACAAAAGACACTAAGTTTTCAATTTTTTCAATTTTATAACTATGATGTTATTTATTTTTTTCAATTTTGGCACTACATTTTTTTGATCCGAATCAGACATCGGTTTTTTAAAATTCGTTTCAAGATTGACTGTTTTGATTTGAATCTAAATAAGTAATTTTTTTACATTTAAAATTGTAAAAATACATTTTTTTTACATTTAAAAACCATATTTTGTGAGTGTGTGTGTGTGTGTGTGTGTATATATATATATATATATATATATATATATATATATATATATATATATATACAAGCTTTTGCATTTAAACTATGATGTTATATATAAATGTGTAGTATTTATTTTATGACCATATATATTTATTAAATACACAATTTTAATGTAAAAGTCATATTTTTACATATAAATATGTGACTTAAATATAAAAAATATGGTTTAAATGTAAATAAATACATAAAAAATACACTTTAAACATAATAAAAGTATCTGTCTATACATTAAATATGTATTAACTATTAATTGCAATATCTTTAGTAATTGAGTCATTGGAAACTAAATCAACCATATAGCTAGAAGTTATATTGTTATCAATACAACTTACATTCTCATTTTTATTTTTTTGTTTTAGTTGTTAGTTTGTTATTCCGACGTGCCTCCCACTTCATAATATTGTCATGCCATTTATTTAATAACTTGCTAATAATAAATCTAGCAACGTACCAAATAAATGACATGGAAATATTATGATGCTGAAGTTATATCGGATCTTATGTGGCATGATTGAGTTTCAAATATAGGGTTTGTATATCAAATGATCATTTAGTTGATATTGCAATAAAATTATAAATTTTGTGACATAATTGAGAAACAAACTTGTGCCAAAATTGAGATTTTGTGGTAATATAGTGATTTTATTGAGATTCGGGAAAACAAGAAGAACCGATTATTTGGTTGATATGTAATTAAACTGTAAATATAGTGACATAATTGAGAAAAAGAACTTGGTGTCACAATCGAAATTTTGTGGTAATATAGTAACTTTCTTGCAATTTTCCCTACTATTTATACAAAAAATATGGTTCTTAAATTTAAAAAATATATACAGGTTCAAATATATGTACACACATACGATTTCAAATAAAAACAGACAACATTGAAGACAATTGAAAAATGATGTTCGAATTATTCCAAAAAAATAATGTGTCAAAATTGAAAAAAAAAAAAAAAAGTGAAAATTTGGTGTTAAAATTGAAAATGCTGAAAACTTAATGTATTTTGTGTTATTTTTTCCAATTATGACACATCATCATGTGTGTTAAATAGTGACATATCAGTATGTCATGCTGAGTTTGACCGGTCAAGTTGTCAATATTGAAAAAAAAGGAAATTTAGTGACTAAATTGTAACAAAAATAACGCACTGTCAAAATCGAATTGTTTTGTAAACATAATACTTTTGTAAATTTACCCTTTTTATACCATCAAATCATGTCTTACTGAGTTATCTCAAGCTTGTCTCAACTTGAAGAGCTGGATACAGGATCAAAATGGTGGGGAGATGAAGAAGAAGGAGATGCAAGCCTTACTGAGTTAGATTCCTTGACCAATTTGAAATATTTAGGGATTCGCATTAAATCATCAAGGTTCCTACCTAATTACAACCTCTTTGAAAACCTGCAAAGGTATGTAATTTCTGTAGGAGTTCATCTTCAAAAAAGACGATCCTTCAATAACAGGATGCTTTTGCTGAATCTTGAGAGTACAGATACACATTTAGGTGGTGGGATCGAGAAGTTGTTAACTAACAACACTGAGAAGGTGTTCTTGACTGGTGATGGTATCAAAGTTGCTCTAAAGGAACTAGATACAGTTGGTTTTCAGCAAGTCAAGAACTTAACTGTTGAATCTTGCAACAGTGAAGGAATAGAGTATCTTTCAAATTACAGCAACACATCAAATGGTTCTGGTGTGTTTAATAATCTGGAAAAACTTCGTATGGATAAAATATGGCATTTGAAGGGAATTATACGTTACAATGGAAAAGGGCTACCAGTTAGATCATTTTCAAAGTTACGCAAGATTCATCTGTCAGTTTTACCCGAAATGACCCATCTGTTTACATACGGAGTTGCAAATAATTTAGAGCATCTCCAAAGGCTTCATATAGAATATTGTACCAATATGCAAGAAGTCATTTTGAACCAGAGACCTTCAGCATTGGAAAGTACCATTGAAAATAAGATTGTTTTCCCAAAGTTAACCGAATTAATCTTGAACGACATTGCAAGCCTCATTTGTTTCTCCCATGGAATCAACCTGCAAGTTGAGTTTCCTCAGCTGAGAGTATTAAAGCTTGAATATTTACAGAATTTTCATACCTTTTGTCCCGAGGAGATCAATCTTGCTTCCGAAGGCAACCACAGAGGCACAAACTTTCATTCTCTTGTCAACCACAAGGTTTTTAACTCTTCCATATATATTTTGTTGCAAGAATTGTAGTATGTTCTTTACTCTAGTTTATTGAGACTTTCAGAAATTTAATGAAGGGCAAATTGCATAAAAGACATTAAGTTCACATAAAGTTTCGATTTTGACCATGCCTTTTTTTATCAGTTATGTCACTAAGTTCACAATTTTGTTGCATGTTTAACCAATCGACTGGTTTGTTTTAGGTGTTTCATGTTTCTTAGTTGCTAACTAGGCAAAAAGCTGATGCGGGATTCCACATATGATCCTGGTTGACAAATATTTTGGTTAAATTGAACCCTTATGTAGATTTGTACTCACTTTCCCTTATTTCTTATTCTTTTCTTTTCTCAGAGCATCATGATTTTGTGCAGTGGTTGGCTTCCCAAGGTCGCTCAAGAGGTTCATCATTCCGAGAGAGTGGTGTAAGCAAGGCAAGTAAGGTTTTCTTTAGGAGATGTTACTGTGGACAACCGTCCTTGCCTTGCTTACACTACTTTGGGATGATGAACCACTTGAGTGACCATGGAAAGCCAGCATACAAAATCGTGATGCTTTTAGAAAAGAAAAAGAAGAAGAATTAAGGGAAAGTGAGTACATATTTACATAAATATTTACATAAGGGTTCAATTTAACTCAAACGTTTGCCAACTAGGATCATATGTGGAAGTGATATCAGTTTTATGTCTACTCAGCAAGTGAGAAACATCAATACCTGAAACAATTTATTTGATTGGTTAAATTTGCAATAAAGTTTCGTGACTCAATTTAGAAGAAAAAACACAATGTCAATATTGAAATTTTGTATAAACTTAGCGTCATTTATGCAATTTGTCTGTAATTAATCGTAGTGATTATCTATCATTCCAAATGTTTGTTGATTCACTTTAAGGATATTCTTGACACAATCTAAAACTGTGTAGGTTGAATTTTCAAGCTTGGCTGAATTAACAATCACAAAAATGGGCAACATTAAGCATGTTTGGTGTGGCCACCTTCCTGATCTAGTACATCTACAAGGACTTTACATTCAGTTTTGTCACATGATGGAAGAAGTGATTTCAGTCCAACGTCCATCAGTAACTACAATGGAAGAAAGGATTGTCTTCCTCAAATTGAAAGAAGTAATCATATTTGGATTAAACAAGCTCACCTTCTTCTGCAAAGGAATTGATCATGTTGAGTTTCCCCAGCTGAGAGTTTTACGACTTCGTTGGCTAACACATTTCAGAAATTTTTGTCCTGAAGAGACTACTGGTCGCACATCTTCTCTCTTCAATGACAAGGTATATATGAACTGTTCATACATACATATATTAATCTATAATCTTCAATCCTCGAGTGAATCATGAAAAGGTGAGGAAGATTTAAACAAACTAACCATCTATTTCAAATCAAGTTAAAAATATGGGACTGATTACAAACATAACCAAAAATGTTTTGCAGCATATATTTTTGTCTGATTTTTTTTGAAAAATATTGCTTTTGCAAAATAAAAAACTATCGTAATAAAAAAATCATTTGAGGACAACCTATACAAGTTAAAAAGATGGTCATTTTTCTTATTGACTTCCCATTGTTTTTGTTATTTTTGTGATTAGCTCAAAAAGAAATTTCCACTTCAATCAATCTTCTTCAAAACATTCTCATATCAAATTAGTTAATCCACTTCAGCCATGTTATAAACTGTTTATAATAAGCCCATTTTTTTTCTCCTACTTCTGTTGTATTAGGTCTCATTTCCTTGTCTTGAGACACTAGAAGTCTCTGAACTTGACAGTGTTGAGCAGTTATGGTCCAGCAAACTTCCCATGAGTCAGTTTGGTAAACTAAAATCTCTTAGAGTAGAGAAATGTCACAAACTGGTGAATATATTTCCATCAGATTTGCAAACAGTATTTCCTAGTTTGGAGAAGTTAGAAGTGGAGAAGTGTGATTCTCTCGAACAGGTGTGGGGTTATACAGAAGAACAAATCAGAAAGCTGAAAAGTATATTTGTCCATGAGTGTCCAATGTTGACAAATTTGTGCTCTTTTTATACATTCAAGGGTCTATCAAATCTCCAGATTTTGAATATATCTAGTTGCAAGATGCTGGAGGAAGTAGTTGGATATGAGCACACATATGGAAAAATGAAAGAAGTTCTTTCTCTCAACAAACTAGAAGAACTGAGTCTTGCATTTCTGCCAAATCTTAGTTACTTCTCCCATAACAAATGTGACATTGAACTACCAGAACTAACTCATGTGAATATAAAGAGTTGCCAAGAAATATACACTTTCTCTAAAAGTTCGGTGACCACACCAAAGCTCAAATATGCTGTGGTTGATGATCTACGGAGCTGGTTGGGTGATAAAGATCTCAACAGTACCATGCGGCACTTGGCCTCAAGAGGGGCTCATTAGGTATGCTTTCATTATATTCCAATCAAAGGTTTAAGTCTCATAATCTAAACTGGTTTAATGTATTTATTTTCTTATCTCGTTTCACTAATTTGGATCCCATGTACACAAACCCTCATATCGGATGTGAGAAATAAAGTGAAATTAGTAGCAGATCCAGAAAGAAAAATGAGGGGTTGCACTGTTAGAATTTTTTTTTTTTTTCAAAAAGCAATTTCCGTCACAAAATCGTAACTATTAGAAAAAAATAACTCATTTCCAAAGGCAATTTCCTTCACAAAATCGTAACTAAACCGATACCCATGAATTTACACTAAATTCACAATTATCAGACTGTGTAATGGTTTCGTGATGGATTTGTAACGAATATTCAACGGATTTGTAACTGCTCTTCGAAGATGTCTCACTAAGAAAGTTTAAAATGAACAAAACATGTGTTGTTGAAAATTACATGATAATAGGAGACTTAACACTAAACTTTTAATTAAACAAGCAATATGGAAATATTCTGATTTTGAACAATACTTTAGAGTAAAACAAGAATTACATTAACCATGCAATCACTTTGAAAGAGCATAACAAGATCGCAAAACCTATAATTGACAAATATTATGAGAATGTTTGCTTCTAAATCAAAGTCTTAAATACCATTTCGGTAGGGTAAACACCTATATATTTATAAATACTCCTTTAAGACTTAAAACCGAGACCACAAAATGATATAAGGCTTAACTAGATCTCATTTGGATGGACACTCATAGAAAATTTTCATGTTCAAGCATACAGTAAGTTGGCTAAATAATACTAAAAATGGGTGTTTTCCCACATTAATTATCCCCATCATACTCACGAGACACCTAAATATGTCTCAATATGAACTTATACCAATATACGTTCTCCACTAAGTATGGTCATGTTTCCTTTTCTCTAGTTTCTTACTAGAGTTTTTTAATTAAATTTATCTGTTCAAAAAGAACTAAGTCCTAATGTAAGTGATCAATCACAAGGACTATTGGGTTTTGACATTATTCACAAGGTTTCTTCCTTCATTTAATGATGTCTTAAACTATCCTCTCCTTCTGGTGTATAGTGCAGAGTGGCTTATCATCACACTTGTGGATTGCTACTGCAGGTCTTCAATATATATATAGTTGGCTACAATGCACCAAAAACGATCTGTCTTGAATTGAATTCTTTAATATAGTTTGCTACAGTTCTTCAATCTTCACTAATTTAACTTGTAAGCTTGAAATTACTTTGACATTTCTTGATTTTTTATTTACTCTCCATTTACCTATGATATTTTATTTGAATTTCCTTTAGTTTCAGTTTGTAATATAACATGAAAATTCTTCCTATACAATTTTTAATATGACTTTAACGTTTTATCTAAAAATAAAAATATGAGTCTTCTTGTTGATGAATCATGTGATCTCTAGTCTACAATATATAGATGGTGTTTATCTTGGTGATATTGGTAATGGGGTGGTGACATACGGTACATTGTGTCCATATATTAAAGAATAAACATCATTGATATCATTTTGACACTTACATATGAAAGCATAATATCGCGATACTAAAATGCAAATCCTATAAAAACACATCTAAAATGCATTAGCCCTAAAGAAGTGAATCCATTAATGATGACGAGGCTCAAGATATCTTAAAGGTTTTTTGTAGGGTAAATTTCATAAATGTGAACACTACTATTTTCAAAAAATAAAACTAAATTATATTAACACTATGTAATTTTTTGTTACAATTTAGTCACTAAGGTGACGTTTGGTAAGTAGAATGTTTATGAATAAATTGGAATTTGTCAAAGAATTGGAATTTGTCAGGAATTGTACTCTAATTTTGTATTTTGTTTGGTTAGCAGAAAATTGAATTGAAATCCAATTCCATGTTTTGCTTGGTTGGCGAGAAATTAAATTGGAATAATATAAAATGACAAAAAAATTCTTCTTGTTTTTTCCTTAATTTTAATATGTTTTATAATTTATATGTAAAGATATATCATATAAATAATAAAAATAGTAAATTGTTTTGGTGGCGGTAGTGGTGGGTGGTGGTGGTCGAGGTGGCAATGGCGATGAGTTGTGGTAGGTTGTGGTGATAGAGGTGTTAGTGCTAGCGTTGGTTGTTAGTGACGATGGTGGAGGTGTTAACGGTGGTGATAGTGTCGGTGGTGTGTAGTGGTGGCGGTCGGTAGTGGTGGCAGTGTGATGTGGTGGCGGCGACGAAAGTAGTGGTGGGTGGTAATGGTTATGTCGGTGGTGGTGTGGCGCCATGGTAGTGGGTGATGTCGTAGGTGGCAGTGGCAGTGGCATTATTGATGGTGAGATGTCAGTGTGTGGTAGAGGAGGTGGTGGCGGTGGCGGGGTGGTAGAGATGGCGTTGGCTGGTGGTGATAGGGAGGGAGAGCAATCGGTGGTGGAGGTGGTGGTGAGGGTGGTGGTGAGGGTGCTGGTGGTAATGGCAGAGATGATGGTAGCGGTAAAAAATGGTATTATGGTAATCTTAAACTTTCCCACATGAAAAAGATTTAATTCCATCCTATTTTTGATGAAATGGACTTTCCCTCGTTTTATGGAAAGTTCACCTCATTTAGGAATTCAATTTATTATCAAATCTTGAACCAAACATGGGAATTTAGTGGAACTGGCTTACAATGCTCTCTAATTCCCAAGGATTTCAATGAAGTGATGAACCAAATGTCACCTAAGTTTTCTAATTTTTTGCGATAGAATCGGTCAACTTAGTTACCTAATAACATCGCATGTTGACACGTAGTATCTAGTGTTGTGGCATACTAACATTACACTATTTGGTTATTTGACGCTAACGATACACGATAACATCTAAAAAAAATTAATAGCACAAAAGACACTAAGTTTTCAATTTTTTCAATTTTATAACTATGATGTTATTTATTTTTTTCAATTTTGGCACTACATTTTTTTGATCCGAATCAGACATCGGTTTTTTAAAATTCGTTTCAAGATTGACTGTTTTGATTTGAATCTAAATAAGTAATTTTTTTACATTTAAAATTGTAAAAATACATTTTTTTTACATTTAAAAACCATATTTTGTGAGTGTGTGTGTGTGTGTGTGTGTATATATATATATATATATATATATATATATATATATATACAAGCTTTTGCATTTAAACTATGATGTTATATATAAATGTGTAGTATTTATTTTATGACCATATATATTTATTAAATACACAATTTTAATGTAAAAGTCATATTTTTACATATAAATATGTGACTTAAATATAAAAAATATGGTTTAAATGTAAATAAATACATAAAAAATACACTTTAAACATAATAAAAGTATCTGTCTATACATTAAATATGTATTAACTATTAATTGCAATATCTTTAGTAATTGAGTCATTGGAAACTAAATCAACCATATAGCTAGAAGTTATATTGTTATCAATACAACTTACATTCTCATTTTTATTTTTTTGTTTTAGTTGTTAGTTTGTTATTCCGACGTGCCTCCCACTTCATAATATTGTCATGCCATTTATTTAATAACTTGCTAATAATAAATCTAGCAACGTACCAAATAAATGACATGGAAATATTATGATGCTGAAGTTATATCGGATCTTATGTGGCATGATTGAGTTTCAAATATAGGGTTTGTATATCAAATGATCATTTAGTTGATATTGCAATAAAATTATAAATTTTGTGACATAATTGAGAAACAAACTTGTGCCAAAATTGAGATTTTGTGGTAATATAGTGATTTTATTGAGATTCGGGAAAACAAGAAGAACCGATTATTTGGTTGATATGTAATTAAACTGTAAATATAGTGACATAATTGAGAAAAAGAACTTGGTGTCACAATCGAAATTTTGTGGTAATATAGTAACTTTCTTGCAATTTTCCCTACTATTTATACAAAAAATATGGTTCTTAAATTTAAAAAATATATACAGGTTCAAATATATGTACACACATACGATTTCAAATAAAAACAGACAACATTGAAGACAATTGAAAAATGATGTTCGAATTATTCCAAAAAAATAATGTGTCAAAATTGAAAAAAAAAAAAAAAAGTGAAAATTTGGTGTTAAAATTGAAAATGCTGAAAACTTAATGTATTTTGTGTTATTTTTTCCAATTATGACACATCATCATGTGTGTTAAATAGTGACATATCAGTATGTCATGCTGAGTTTGACCGGTCAAGTTGTCAATATTGAAAAAAAAGGAAATTTAGTGACTAAATTGTAACAAAAATAACGCACTGTCAAAATCGAATTGTTTTGTAAACATAATACTTTTGTAAATTTACCCTTTTTATACCATCAAATCATGTCTTACTGAGTTATCTCAAGCTTGTCTCAACTTGAAGAGCTGGATACAGGATCAAAATGGTGGGGAGATGAAGAAGAAGGAGATGCAAGCCTTACTGAGTTAGATTCCTTGACCAATTTGAAATATTTAGGGATTCGCATTAAATCATCAAGGTTCCTACCTAATTACAACCTCTTTGAAAACCTGCAAAGGTATGTAATTTCTGTAGGAGTTCATCTTCAAAAAAGACGATCCTTCAATAACAGGATGCTTTTGCTGAATCTTGAGAGTACAGATACACATTTAGGTGGTGGGATCGAGAAGTTGTTAACTAACAACACTGAGAAGGTGTTCTTGACTGGTGATGGTATCAAAGTTGCTCTAAAGGAACTAGATACAGTTGGTTTTCAGCAAGTCAAGAACTTAACTGTTGAATCTTGCAACAGTGAAGGAATAGAGTATCTTTCAAATTACAGCAACACATCAAATGGTTCTGGTGTGTTTAATAATCTGGAAAAACTTCGTATGGATAAAATATGGCATTTGAAGGGAATTATACGTTACAATGGAAAAGGGCTACCAGTTAGATCATTTTCAAAGTTACGCAAGATTCATCTGTCAGTTTTACCCGAAATGACCCATCTGTTTACATACGGAGTTGCAAATAATTTAGAGCATCTCCAAAGGCTTCATATAGAATATTGTACCAATATGCAAGAAGTCATTTTGAACCAGAGACCTTCAGCATTGGAAAGTACCATTGAAAATAAGATTGTTTTCCCAAAGTTAACCGAATTAATCTTGAACGACATTGCAAGCCTCATTTGTTTCTCCCATGGAATCAACCTGCAAGTTGAGTTTCCTCAGCTGAGAGTATTAAAGCTTGAATATTTACAGAATTTTCATACCTTTTGTCCCGAGGAGATCAATCTTGCTTCCGAAGGCAACCACAGAGGCACAAACTTTCATTCTCTTGTCAACCACAAGGTTTTTAACTCTTCCATATATATTTTGTTGCAAGAATTGTAGTATGTTCTTTACTCTAGTTTATTGAGACTTTCAGAAATTTAATGAAGGGCAAATTGCATAAAAGACATTAAGTTCACATAAAGTTTCGATTTTGACCATGCCTTTTTTTATCAGTTATGTCACTAAGTTCACAATTTTGTTGCATGTTTAACCAATCGACTGGTTTGTTTTAGGTGTTTCATGTTTCTTAGTTGCTAACTAGGCAAAAAGCTGATGCGGGATTCCACATATGATCCTGGTTGACAAATATTTTGGTTAAATTGAACCCTTATGTAGATTTGTACTCACTTTCCCTTATTTCTTATTCTTTTCTTTTCTCAGAGCATCATGATTTTGTGCAGTGGTTGGCTTCCCAAGGTCGCTCAAGAGGTTCATCATTCCGAGAGAGTGGTGTAAGCAAGGCAAGTAAGGTTTTCTTTAGGAGATGTTACTGTGGACAACCGTCCTTGCCTTGCTTACACTACTTTGGGATGATGAACCACTTGAGTGACCATGGAAAGCCAGCATACAAAATCGTGATGCTTTTAGAAAAGAAAAAGAAGAAGAATTAAGGGAAAGTGAGTACATATTTACATAAATATTTACATAAGGGTTCAATTTAACTCAAACGTTTGCCAACTAGGATCATATGTGGAAGTGATATCAGTTTTATGTCTACTCAGCAAGTGAGAAACATCAATACCTGAAACAATTTATTTGATTGGTTAAATTTGCAATAAAGTTTCGTGACTCAATTTAGAAGAAAAAACACAATGTCAATATTGAAATTTTGTATAAACTTAGCGTCATTTATGCAATTTGTCTGTAATTAATCGTAGTGATTATCTATCATTCCAAATGTTTGTTGATTCACTTTAAGGATATTCTTGACACAATCTAAAACTGTGTAGGTTGAATTTTCAAGCTTGGCTGAATTAACAATCACAAAAATGGGCAACATTAAGCATGTTTGGTGTGGCCACCTTCCTGATCTAGTACATCTACAAGGACTTTACATTCAGTTTTGTCACATGATGGAAGAAGTGATTTCAGTCCAACGTCCATCAGTAACTACAATGGAAGAAAGGATTGTCTTCCTCAAATTGAAAGAAGTAATCATATTTGGATTAAACAAGCTCACCTTCTTCTGCAAAGGAATTGATCATGTTGAGTTTCCCCAGCTGAGAGTTTTACGACTTCGTTGGCTAACACATTTCAGAAATTTTTGTCCTGAAGAGACTACTGGTCGCACATCTTCTCTCTTCAATGACAAGGTATATATGAACTGTTCATACATACATATATTAATCTATAATCTTCAATCCTCGAGTGAATCATGAAAAGGTGAGGAAGATTTAAACAAACTAACCATCTATTTCAAATCAAGTTAAAAATATGGGACTGATTACAAACATAACCAAAAATGTTTTGCAGCATATATTTTTGTCTGATTTTTTTTGAAAAATATTGCTTTTGCAAAATAAAAAACTATCGTAATAAAAAAATCATTTGAGGACAACCTATACAAGTTAAAAAGATGGTCATTTTTCTTATTGACTTCCCATTGTTTTTGTTATTTTTGTGATTAGCTCAAAAAGAAATTTCCACTTCAATCAATCTTCTTCAAAACATTCTCATATCAAATTAGTTAATCCATTTCAGCTATGTTATAAACTGTTTATAATAAGCCCATTTATTTTCTCCTACTTCTGTTGTATTAGGTCTCATTTCCTTGTCTTGAGACACTAGAAGTCTCTGAACTTGACAGTGTTGAGCAGTTATGGTCCAGCAAACTTCCCATGAGTCAGTTTGGTAAACTAAAATCTCTTAGAGTAGAGAAATGTCACAAACTGGTGAATATATTTCCATCAGATTTGCAAACAGTATTTCCTAGTTTGGAGAAGTTAGAAGTGGAGAAGTGTGATTCTCTCGAACAGGTGTGGGGTTATACAGAAGAACAAATCAGAAAGCTGAAAAGTATATTTGTCCATGAGTGTCCAATGTTGACAAATTTGTGCTCTTTTTATACATTCAAGGGTCTATCAAATCTCCAGATTTTGAATATATCTAGTTGCAAGATGCTGGAGGAAGTAGTTGGATATGAGCACACATATGGAAAAATGAAAGAAGTTCTTTCTCTCAACAAACTAGAAGAACTGAGTCTTGCATTTCTGCCAAATCTTAGTTACTTCTCCCATAACAAATGTGACATTGAACTACCAGAACTAACTCATGTGAATATAAAGAGTTGCCAAGAAATATACACTTTCTCTAAAAGTTCGGTGACCACACCAAAGCTCAAATATGCTGTGGTTGATGATCTACGGAGCTGGTTGGGTGATAAAGATCTCAACAGTACCATGCGGCACTTGGCCTCAAGAGGGGCTCATTAGGTATGCTTTCATTATATTCCAATCAAAGGTTTAAGTCTCATAATCTAAACTGGTTTAATGTATTTATTTTCTTATCTCGTTTCACTAATTTGGATCCCATGTACACAAACCCTCATATCGGATGTGAGAAATAAAGTGAAATTAGTAGCAGATCCAGAAAGAAAAATGAGGGGTTGCACTGTTAGAATTTTTTTTTTTTTTCAAAAAGCAATTTCCGTCACAAAATCGTAACTATTAGAAAAAAATAACTCATTTCCAAAGGCAATTTCCTTCACAAAATCGTAACTAAACCGATACCCATGAATTTACACTAAATTCACAATTATCAGACTGTGTAATGGTTTCGTGATGGATTTGTAACGAATATTCAACGGATTTGTAACTGCTCTTCGAAGATGTCTCACTAAGAAAGTTTAAAATGAACAAAACATGTGTTGTTGAAAATTACATGATAATAGGAGACTTAACACTAAACTTTTAATTAAACAAGCAATATGGAAATATTCTGATTTTGAACAATACTTTAGAGTAAAACAAGAATTACATTAACCATGCAATCACTTTGAAAGAGCATAACAAGATCGCAAAACCTATAATTGACAAATATTATGAGAATGTTTGCTTCTAAATCAAAGTCTTAAATACCATTTCGGTAGGGTAAACACCTATATATTTATAAATACTCCTTTAAGACTTAAAACCGAGACCACAAAATGATATAAGGCTTAACTAGATCTCATTTGGATGGACACTCATAGAAAATTTTCATGTTCAAGCATACAGTAAGTTGGCTAAATAATACTAAAAATGGGTGTTTTCCCACATTAATTATCCCCATCATACTCACGAGACACCTAAATATGTCTCAATATGAACTTATACCAATATACGTTCTCCACTAAGTATGGTCATGTTTCCTTTTCTCTAGTTTCTTACTAGAGTTTTTTAATTAAATTTATCTGTTCAAAAAGAACTAAGTCCTAATGTAAGTGATCAATCACAAGGACTATTGGGTTTTGACATTATTCACAAGGTTTCTTCCTTCATTTAATGATGTCTTAAACTATCCTCTCCTTCTGGTGTATAGTGCAGAGTGGCTTATCATCACACTTGTGGATTGCTACTGCAGGTCTTCAATATATATATAGTTGGCTACAATGCACCAAAAACGATCTGTCTTGAATTGAATTCTTTAATATAGTTTGCTACAGTTCTTCAATCTTCACTAATTTAACTTGTAAGCTTGAAATTACTTTGACATTTCTTGATTTTTTATTTACTCTCCATTTACCTATGATATTTTATTTGAATTTCCTTTAGTTTCAGTTTGTAATATAACATGAAAATTCTTCCTATACAATTTTTAATATGACTTTAACGTTTTATCTAAAAATAAAAATATGAGTCTTCTTGTTGATGAATCATGTGATCTCTAGTCTACAATATATAGATGGTGTTTATCTTGGTGATATTGGTAATGGGGTGGTGACATACGGTACATTGTGTCCATATATTAAAGAATAAACATCATTGATATCATTTTGACACTTACATATGAAAGCATAATATCGCGATACTAAAATGCAAATCCTATAAAAACACATCTAAAATGCATTAGCCCTAAAGAAGTGAATCCATTAATGATGACGAGGCTCAAGATATCTTAAAGGTTTTTTGTAGGGTAAATTTCATAAATGTGAACACTACTATTTTCAAAAAATAAAACTAAATTATATTAACACTATGTAATTTTTTGTTACAATTTAGTCACTAAGGTGACGTTTGGTAAGTAGAATGTTTATGAATAAATTGGAATTTGTCAAAGAATTGGAATTTGTCAGGAATTGTACTCTAATTTTGTATTTTGTTTGGTTAGCAGAAAATTGAATTGAAATCCAATTCCATGTTTTGCTTGGTTGGCGAGAAATTAAATTGGAATAATATAAAATGACAAAAAAATTCTTCTTGTTTTTTCCTTAATTTTAATATGTTTTATAATTTATATGTAAAGATATATCATATAAATAATAAAAATAGTAAATTGTTTTGGTGGCGGTAGTGGTGGGTGGTGGTGGTCGAGGTGGCAATGGCGATGAGTTGTGGTAGGTTGTGGTGATAGAGGTGTTAGTGCTAGCGTTGGTTGTTAGTGACGATGGTGGAGGTGTTAACGGTGGTGATAGTGTCGGTGGTGTGTAGTGGTGGCGGTCGGTAGTGGTGGCAGTGTGATGTGGTGGCGGCGACGAAAGTAGTGGTGGGTGGTAATGGTTATGTCGGTGGTGGTGTGGCGCCATGGTAGTGGGTGATGTCGTAGGTGGCAGTGGCAGTGGCATTATTGATGGTGAGATGTCAGTGTGTGGTAGAGGAGGTGGTGGCGGTGGCGGGGTGGTAGAGATGGCGTTGGCTGGTGGTGATAGGGAGGGAGAGCAATCGGTGGTGGAGGTGGTGGTGAGGGTGGTGGTGAGGGTGCTGGTGGTAATGGCAGAGATGATGGTAGCGGTAAAAAATGGTATTATGGTAATCTTAAACTTTCCCACATGAAAAAGATTTAATTCCATCCTATTTTTGATGAAATGGACTTTCCCTCGTTTTATGGAAAGTTCACCTCATTTAGGAATTCAATTTATTATCAAATCTTGAACCAAACATGGGAATTTAGTGGAACTGGCTTACAATGCTCTCTAATTCCCAAGGATTTCAATGAAGTGATGAACCAAATGTCACCTAAGTTTTCTAATTTTTTGCGATAGAATCGGTCAACTTAGTTACCTAATAACATCGCATGTTGACACGTAGTATCTAGTGTTGTGGCATACTAACATTACACTATTTGGTTATTTGACGCTAACGATACACGATAACATCTAAAAAAAATTAATAGCACAAAAGACACTAAGTTTTCAATTTTTTCAATTTTATAACTATGATGTTATTTATTTTTTTCAATTTTGGCACTACATTTTTTTGATCCGAATCAGACATCGGTTTTTTAAAATTCGTTTCAAGATTGACTGTTTTGATTTGAATCTAAATAAGTAATTTTTTTACATTTAAAATTGTAAAAATACATTTTTTTTACATTTAAAAACCATATTTTGTGAGTGTGTGTGTGTGTGTGTGTGTATATATATATATATATATATATATATATACAAGCTTTTGCATTTAAACTATGATGTTATATATAAATGTGTAGTATTTATTTTATGACCATATATATTTATTAAATACACAATTTTAATGTAAAAGTCATATTTTTACATATAAATATGTGACTTAAATATAAAAAATATGGTTTAAATGTAAATAAATACATAAAAAATACACTTTAAACATAATAAAAGTATCTGTCTATACATTAAATATGTATTAACTATTAATTGCAATATCTTTAGTAATTGAGTCATTGGAAACTAAATCAACCATATAGCTAGAAGTTATATTGTTATCAATACAACTTACATTCTCATTTTTATTTTTTTGTTTTAGTTGTTAGTTTGTTATTCCGACGTGCCTCCCACTTCATAATATTGTCATGCCATTTATTTAATAACTTGCTAATAATAAATCTAGCAACGTACCAAATAAATGACATGGAAATATTATGATGCTGAAGTTATATCGGATCTTATGTGGCATGATTGAGTTTCAAATATAGGGTTTGTATATCAAATGATCATTTAGTTGATATTGCAATAAAATTATAAATTTTGTGACATAATTGAGAAACAAACTTGTGCCAAAATTGAGATTTTGTGGT
Source organism: Lactuca sativa (assembly GCF_002870075.4). Classification (NCBI taxonomy): domain Eukaryota; kingdom Viridiplantae; phylum Streptophyta; class Magnoliopsida; order Asterales; family Asteraceae; genus Lactuca; species Lactuca sativa. The sequence goes on from NC_056623.2 coordinate 112,522,013, forward strand.
AATATAGTGATTTTATTGAGATTCGGGAAAACAAGAAGAACCGATTATTTGGTTGATATGTAATTAAACTGTAAATATAGTGACATAATTGAGAAAAAGAACTTGGTGTCACAATCGAAATTTTGTGGTAATATAGTAACTTTCTTGCAATTTTCCCTACTATTTATACAAAAAATATGGTTCTTAAATTTAAAAAATATATACAGGTTCAAATATATGTACACACATACGATTTCAAATAAAAACAGACAACATTGAAGACAATTGAAAAATGATGTTCGAATTATTCCAAAAAAATAATGTGTCAAAATTGAAAAAAAAAAAAAAGTGAAAATTTGGTGTTAAAATTGAAAATGCTGAAAACTTAATGTATTTTGTGTTATTTTTTCCAATTATGACACATCATCATGTGTGTTAAATAGTGACATATCAGTATGTCATGCTGAGTTTGACCGGTCAAGTTGTCAATATTGAAAAAAAAGGAAATTTAGTGACTAAATTGTAACAAAAATAACGCACTGTCAAAATCGAATTGTTTTGTAAACATAATACTTTTGTAAATTTACCCTTTTTATACCATCAAATCATGTCTTACTGAGTTATCTCAAGCTTGTCTCAACTTGAAGAGCTGGATACAGGATCAAAATGGTGGGGAGATGAAGAAGAAGGAGATGCAAGCCTTACTGAGTTAGATTCCTTGACCAATTTGAAATATTTAGGGATTCGCATTAAATCATCAAGGTTCCTACCTAATTACAACCTCTTTGAAAACCTGCAAAGGTATGTAATTTCTGTAGGAGTTCATCTTCAAAAAAGACGATCCTTCAATAACAGGATGCTTTTGCTGAATCTTGAGAGTACAGATACACATTTAGGTGGTGGGATCGAGAAGTTGTTAACTAACAACACTGAGAAGGTGTTCTTGACTGGTGATGGTATCAAAGTTGCTCTAAAGGAACTAGATACAGTTGGTTTTCAGCAAGTCAAGAACTTAACTGTTGAATCTTGCAACAGTGAAGGAATAGAGTATCTTTCAAATTACAGCAACACATCAAATGGTTCTGGTGTGTTTAATAATCTGGAAAAACTTCGTATGGATAAAATATGGCATTTGAAGGGAATTATACGTTACAATGGAAAAGGGCTACCAGTTAGATCATTTTCAAAGTTACGCAAGATTCATCTGTCAGTTTTACCCGAAATGACCCATCTGTTTACATACGGAGTTGCAAATAATTTAGAGCATCTCCAAAGGCTTCATATAGAATATTGTACCAATATGCAAGAAGTCATTTTGAACCAGAGACCTTCAGCATTGGAAAGTACCATTGAAAATAAGATTGTTTTCCCAAAGTTAACCGAATTAATCTTGAACGACATTGCAAGCCTCATTTGTTTCTCCCATGGAATCAACCTGCAAGTTGAGTTTCCTCAGCTGAGAGTATTAAAGCTTGAATATTTACAGAATTTTCATACCTTTTGTCCCGAGGAGATCAATCTTGCTTCCGAAGGCAACCACAGAGGCACAAACTTTCATTCTCTTGTCAACCACAAGGTTTTTAACTCTTCCATATATATTTTGTTGCAAGAATTGTAGTATGTTCTTTACTCTAGTTTATTGAGACTTTCAGAAATTTAATGAAGGGCAAATTGCATAAAAGACATTAAGTTCACATAAAGTTTCGATTTTGACCATGCCTTTTTTTATCAGTTATGTCACTAAGTTCACAATTTTGTTGCATGTTTAACCAATCGACTGGTTTGTTTTAGGTGTTTCATGTTTCTTAGTTGCTAACTAGGCAAAAAGCTGATGCGGGATTCCACATATGATCCTGGTTGACAAATATTTTGGTTAAATTGAACCCTTATGTAGATTTGTACTCACTTTCCCTTATTTCTTATTCTTTTCTTTTCTCAGAGCATCATGATTTTGTGCAGTGGTTGGCTTCCCAAGGTCGCTCAAGAGGTTCATCATTCCGAGAGAGTGGTGTAAGCAAGGCAAGTAAGGTTTTCTTTAGGAGATGTTACTGTGGACAACCGTCCTTGCCTTGCTTACACTACTTTGGGATGATGAACCACTTGAGTGACCATGGAAAGCCAGCATACAAAATCGTGATGCTTTTAGAAAAGAAAAAGAAGAAGAATTAAGGGAAAGTGAGTACATATTTACATAAATATTTACATAAGGGTTCAATTTAACTCAAACGTTTGCCAACTAGGATCATATGTGGAAGTGATATCAGTTTTATGTCTACTCAGCAAGTGAGAAACATCAATACCTGAAACAATTTATTTGATTGGTTAAATTTGCAATAAAGTTTCGTGACTCAATTTAGAAGAAAAAACACAATGTCAATATTGAAATTTTGTATAAACTTAGCGTCATTTATGCAATTTGTCTGTAATTAATCGTAGTGATTATCTATCATTCCAAATGTTTGTTGATTCACTTTAAGGATATTCTTGACACAATCTAAAACTGTGTAGGTTGAATTTTCAAGCTTGGCTGAATTAACAATCACAAAAATGGGCAACATTAAGCATGTTTGGTGTGGCCACCTTCCTGATCTAGTACATCTACAAGGACTTTACATTCAGTTTTGTCACATGATGGAAGAAGTGATTTCAGTCCAACGTCCATCAGTAACTACAATGGAAGAAAGGATTGTCTTCCTCAAATTGAAAGAAGTAATCATATTTGGATTAAACAAGCTCACCTTCTTCTGCAAAGGAATTGATCATGTTGAGTTTCCCCAGCTGAGAGTTTTACGACTTCGTTGGCTAACACATTTCAGAAATTTTTGTCCTGAAGAGACTACTGGTCGCACATCTTCTCTCTTCAATGACAAGGTATATATGAACTGTTCATACATACATATATTAATCTATAATCTTCAATCCTCGAGTGAATCATGAAAAGGTGAGGAAGATTTAAACAAACTAACCATCTATTTCAAATCAAGTTAAAAATATGGGACTGATTACAAACATAACCAAAAATGTTTTGCAGCATATATTTTTGTCTGATTTTTTTTGAAAAATATTGCTTTTGCAAAATAAAAAACTATCGTAATAAAAAAATCATTTGAGGACAACCTATACAAGTTAAAAAGATGGTCATTTTTCTTATTGACTTCCCATTGTTTTTGTTATTTTTGTGATTAGCTCAAAAAGAAATTTCCACTTCAATCAATCTTCTTCAAAACATTCTCATATCAAATTAGTTAATCCATTTCAGCCATGTTATAAACTGTTTATAATAAGCCCATTTTTTTTCTCCTACTTCTGTTGTATTAGGTCTCATTTCCTTGTCTTGAGACACTAGAAGTCTCTGAACTTGACAGTGTTGAGCAGTTATGGTCCAGCAAACTTCCCATGAGTCAGTTTGGTAAACTAAAATCTCTTAGAGTAGAGAAATGTCACAAACTGGTGAATATATTTCCATCAGATTTGCAAACAGTATTTCCTAGTTTGGAGAAGTTAGAAGTGGAGAAGTGTGATTCTCTCGAACAGGTGTGGGGTTATACAGAAGAACAAATCAGAAAGCTGAAAAGTATATTTGTCCATGAGTGTCCAATGTTGACAAATTTGTGCTCTTTTTATACATTCAAGGGTCTATCAAATCTCCAGATTTTGAATATATCTAGTTGCAAGATGCTGGAGGAAGTAGTTGGATATGAGCACACATATGGAAAAATGAAAGAAGTTCTTTCTCTCAACAAACTAGAAGAACTGAGTCTTGCATTTCTGCCAAATCTTAGTTACTTCTCCCATAACAAATGTGACATTGAACTACCAGAACTAACTCATGTGAATATAAAGAGTTGCCAAGAAATATACACTTTCTCTAAAAGTTCGGTGACCACACCAAAGCTCAAATATGCTGTGGTTGATGATCTACGGAGCTGGTTGGGTGATAAAGATCTCAACAGTACCATGCGGCACTTGGCCTCAAGAGGGGCTCATTAGGTATGCTTTCATTATATTCCAATCAAAGGTTTAAGTCTCATAATCTAAACTGGTTTAATGTATTTATTTTCTTATCTCGTTTCACTAATTTGGATCCCATGTACACAAACCCTCATATCGGATGTGAGAAATAAAGTGAAATTAGTAGCAGATCCAGAAAGAAAAATGAGGGGTTGCACTGTTAGAATTTTTTTTTTTTTTCAAAAAGCAATTTCCGTCACAAAATCGTAACTATTAGAAAAAAATAACTCATTTCCAAAGGCAATTTCCTTCACAAAATCGTAACTAAACCGATACCCATGAATTTACACTAAATTCACAATTATCAGACTGTGTAATGGTTTCGTGATGGATTTGTAACGAATATTCAACGGATTTGTAACTGCTCTTCGAAGATGTCTCACTAAGAAAGTTTAAAATGAACAAAACATGTGTTGTTGAAAATTACATGATAATAGGAGACTTAACACTAAACTTTTAATTAAACAAGCAATATGGAAATATTCTGATTTTGAACAATACTTTAGAGTAAAACAAGAATTACATTAACCATGCAATCACTTTGAAAGAGCATAACAAGATCGCAAAACCTATAATTGACAAATATTATGAGAATGTTTGCTTCTAAATCAAAGTCTTAAATACCATTTCGGTAGGGTAAACACCTATATATTTATAAATACTCCTTTAAGACTTAAAACCGAGACCACAAAATGATATAAGGCTTAACTAGATCTCATTTGGATGGACACTCATAGAAAATTTTCATGTTCAAGCATACAGTAAGTTGGCTAAATAATACTAAAAATGGGTGTTTTCCCACATTAATTATCCCCATCATACTCACGAGACACCTAAATATGTCTCAATATGAACTTATACCAATATACGTTCTCCACTAAGTATGGTCATGTTTCCTTTTCTCTAGTTTCTTACTAGAGTTTTTTAATTAAATTTATCTGTTCAAAAAGAACTAAGTCCTAATGTAAGTGATCAATCACAAGGACTATTGGGTTTTGACATTATTCACAAGGTTTCTTCCTTCATTTAATGATGTCTTAAACTATCCTCTCCTTCTGGTGTATAGTGCAGAGTGGCTTATCATCACACTTGTGGATTGCTACTGCAGGTCTTCAATATATATATAGTTGGCTACAATGCACCAAAAACGATCTGTCTTGAATTGAATTCTTTAATATAGTTTGCTACAGTTCTTCAATCTTCACTAATTTAACTTGTAAGCTTGAAATTACTTTGACATTTCTTGATTTTTTATTTACTCTCCATTTACCTATGATATTTTATTTGAATTTCCTTTAGTTTCAGTTTGTAATATAACATGAAAATTCTTCCTATACAATTTTTAATATGACTTTAACGTTTTATCTAAAAATAAAAATATGAGTCTTCTTGTTGATGAATCATGTGATCTCTAGTCTACAATATATAGATGGTGTTTATCTTGGTGATATTGGTAATGGGGTGGTGACATACGGTACATTGTGTCCATATATTAAAGAATAAACATCATTGATATCATTTTGACACTTACATATGAAAGCATAATATCGCGATACTAAAATGCAAATCCTATAAAAACACATCTAAAATGCATTAGCCCTAAAGAAGTGAATCCATTAATGATGACGAGGCTCAAGATATCTTAAAGGTTTTTTGTAGGGTAAATTTCATAAATGTGAACACTACTATTTTCAAAAAATAAAACTAAATTATATTAACACTATGTAATTTTTTGTTACAATTTAGTCACTAAGGTGACGTTTGGTAAGTAGAATGTTTATGAATAAATTGGAATTTGTCAAAGAATTGGAATTTGTCAGGAATTGTACTCTAATTTTGTATTTTGTTTGGTTAGCAGAAAATTGAATTGAAATCCAATTCCATGTTTTGCTTGGTTGGCGAGAAATTAAATTGGAATAATATAAAATGACAAAAAAATTCTTCTTGTTTTTTCCTTAATTTTAATATGTTTTATAATTTATATGTAAAGATATATCATATAAATAATAAAAATAGTAAATTGTTTTGGTGGCGGTAGTGGTGGGTGGTGGTGGTCGAGGTGGCAATGGCGATGAGTTGTGGTAGGTTGTGGTGATAGAGGTGTTAGTGCTAGCGTTGGTTGTTAGTGACGATGGTGGAGGTGTTAACGGTGGTGATAGTGTCGGTGGTGTGTAGTGGTGGCGGTCGGTAGTGGTGGCAGTGTGATGTGGTGGCGGCGACGAAAGTAGTGGTGGGTGGTAATGGTTATGTCGGTGGTGGTGTGGCGCCATGGTAGTGGGTGATGTCGTAGGTGGCAGTGGCAGTGGCATTATTGATGGTGAGATGTCAGTGTGTGGTAGAGGAGGTGGTGGCGGTGGCGGGGTGGTAGAGATGGCGTTGGCTGGTGGTGATAGGGAGGGAGAGCAATCGGTGGTGGAGGTGGTGGTGAGGGTGGTGGTGAGGGTGCTGGTGGTAATGGCAGAGATGATGGTAGCGGTAAAAAATGGTATTATGGTAATCTTAAACTTTCCCACATGAAAAAGATTTAATTCCATCCTATTTTTGATGAAATGGACTTTCCCTCGTTTTATGGAAAGTTCACCTCATTTAGGAATTCAATTTATTATCAAATCTTGAACCAAACATGGGAATTTAGTGGAACTGGCTTACAATGCTCTCTAATTCCCAAGGATTTCAATGAAGTGATGAACCAAATGTCACCTAAGTTTTCTAATTTTTTGCGATAGAATCGGTCAACTTAGTTACCTAATAACATCGCATGTTGACACGTAGTATCTAGTGTTGTGGCATACTAACATTACACTATTTGGTTATTTGACGCTAACGATACACGATAACATCTAAAAAAAATTAATAGCACAAAAGACACTAAGTTTTCAATTTTTTCAATTTTATAACTATGATGTTATTTATTTTTTTCAATTTTGGCACTACATTTTTTTGATCCGAATCAGACATCGGTTTTTTAAAATTCGTTTCAAGATTGACTGTTTTGATTTGAATCTAAATAAGTAATTTTTTTACATTTAAAATTGTAAAAATACATTTTTTTTACATTTAAAAACCATATTTTGTGAGTGTGTGTGTGTGTGTGTGTGTATATATATATATATATATATATATATATATATATATATATATATATATATATACAAGCTTTTGCATTTAAACTATGATGTTATATATAAATGTGTAGTATTTATTTTATGACCATATATATTTATTAAATACACAATTTTAATGTAAAAGTCATATTTTTACATATAAATATGTGACTTAAATATAAAAAATATGGTTTAAATGTAAATAAATACATAAAAAATACACTTTAAACATAATAAAAGTATCTGTCTATACATTAAATATGTATTAACTATTAATTGCAATATCTTTAGTAATTGAGTCATTGGAAACTAAATCAACCATATAGCTAGAAGTTATATTGTTATCAATACAACTTACATTCTCATTTTTATTTTTTTGTTTTAGTTGTTAGTTTGTTATTCCGACGTGCCTCCCACTTCATAATATTGTCATGCCATTTATTTAATAACTTGCTAATAATAAATCTAGCAACGTACCAAATAAATGACATGGAAATATTATGATGCTGAAGTTATATCGGATCTTATGTGGCATGATTGAGTTTCAAATATAGGGTTTGTATATCAAATGATCATTTAGTTGATATTGCAATAAAATTATAAATTTTGTGACATAATTGAGAAACAAACTTGTGCCAAAATTGAGATTTTGTGGTAATATAGTGATTTTATTGAGATTCGGGAAAACAAGAAGAACCGATTATTTGGTTGATATGTAATTAAACTGTAAATATAGTGACATAATTGAGAAAAAGAACTTGGTGTCACAATCGAAATTTTGTGGTAATATAGTAACTTTCTTGCAATTTTCCCTACTATTTATACAAAAAATATGGTTCTTAAATTTAAAAAATATATACAGGTTCAAATATATGTACACACATACGATTTCAAATAAAAACAGACAACATTGAAGACAATTGAAAAATGATGTTCGAATTATTCCAAAAAAATAATGTGTCAAAATTGAAAAAAAAAAAAAAAAGTGAAAATTTGGTGTTAAAATTGAAAATGCTGAAAACTTAATGTATTTTGTGTTATTTTTTCCAATTATGACACATCATCATGTGTGTTAAATAGTGACATATCAGTATGTCATGCTGAGTTTGACCGGTCAAGTTGTCAATATTGAAAAAAAAGGAAATTTAGTGACTAAATTGTAACAAAAATAACGCACTGTCAAAATCGAATTGTTTTGTAAACATAATACTTTTGTAAATTTACCCTTTTTATACCATCAAATCATGTCTTACTGAGTTATCTCAAGCTTGTCTCAACTTGAAGAGCTGGATACAGGATCAAAATGGTGGGGAGATGAAGAAGAAGGAGATGCAAGCCTTACTGAGTTAGATTCCTTGACCAATTTGAAATATTTAGGGATTCGCATTAAATCATCAAGGTTCCTACCTAATTACAACCTCTTTGAAAACCTGCAAAGGTATGTAATTTCTGTAGGAGTTCATCTTCAAAAAAGACGATCCTTCAATAACAGGATGCTTTTGCTGAATCTTGAGAGTACAGATACACATTTAGGTGGTGGGATCGAGAAGTTGTTAACTAACAACACTGAGAAGGTGTTCTTGACTGGTGATGGTATCAAAGTTGCTCTAAAGGAACTAGATACAGTTGGTTTTCAGCAAGTCAAGAACTTAACTGTTGAATCTTGCAACAGTGAAGGAATAGAGTATCTTTCAGATTACAGCAACACATCAAATGGTAATGGTGTGTTTAATAATCTGGAAAAACTTCGTATGGATAAAATATGGCATTTGAAGGGAATTATACGTTACAATGGAAAAGGGCTACCAGTTAGATCATTTTCAAAGTTACGCAAGATTCATCTGTCAGTTTTACCCGAAATGACCCATCTGTTTACGTACCGAGTTGCAAATAATTTAGAGCATCTGGAAAGGCTTCATATAGAATATTGTAACAGTATGCATGAAGTCATTTTGAACCAGATACCTTCAGCATTGGAAAGTACTATTGATAATAAGATTGTTTTCCCAAAGTTAACTGAATTAATCCTGAACGATGTTGCAAGCCTTATTTGTTTCTCCCATGGAATCAACCTGCAAGTTGAGTTTCCTCAGCTGAGAGTATTAAAGCTTGAATATTAACAGAATTTTCATACCTTTTGTCCCGAGGAGATCAATCTTGCTTCCGAAGGCAACCACAGAGGCACAAACTTTCATTCTCTTGTCAACCACAAGGTTTTTAACTCTTCCATATATATTTTGTTGCAAGAATTGTAGTATGTTCTTTACTCTAGTTTATTGAGACTTTCAGAAATTTAATGAAGGGCAAATTGCATAAAAGACATTAAGTTCACATAAAGTTTCGATTTTGACCATGCCTTTTTTTATCAGTTATGTCACTAAGTTCACAATTTTGTTGCATGTTTAACCAATCGACCGGTTTGTTTTAGGCGTTTCATGTTTCTTAGTTGCTAACTAGGCAAAAAGCTGATGCGGGATTCCACATATGATCCTGGTTGACAAATATTTTGGTTAAATTGAACCCTTATGTAGATTTGTACTCACTTTCCCTTATTTCTTATTCTTTTCTTTTCTCAGAGCATCATGATTTTGTGCAGTGGTTGGCTTCCCAAGGTCGCTCAAGAGGTTCATCATTCCGAGAGAGTGGTGTAAGCAAGGCAAGTAAGGTTTTCTTTAGGAGATGTTACTGTGGACAACCGTCCTTGCCTTGCTTACACTACTTTGGGATGATGAACCACTTGAGTGACCATGGAAAGCCAGCATACAAAATCGTGATGCTTTTAGAAAAGAAAAAGAAGAAGAATTAAGGGAAAGTGAGTACATATTTACATAAATATTTACATAAGGGTTCAATTTAACTCAAACGTTTGCCAACTAGGATCATATGTGGAAGTGATATCAGTTTTATGTCTACTCAGCAAGTGAGAAACATCAATACCTGAAACAATTTATTTGATTGGTTAAATTTGCAATAAAGTTTCGTGACTCAATTTAGAAGAAAAAACACAATGTCAATATTGAAATTTTGTATAAACTTAGCGTCATTTATGCAATTTGTCTGTAATTAATCGTAGTGATTATCTATCATTCCAAATGTTTGTTGATTCACTTTAAGGATATTCTTGACACAATCTAAAACTGTGTAGGTTGAATTTTCAAGCTTGGCTGAATTAACAATCACAAAAATGGGCAACATTAAGCATGTTTGGTGTGGCCACCTTCCTGATCTAGTACATCTACAAGGACTTTACATTCAGTTTTGTCACATGATGGAAGAAGTGATTTCAGTCCAACGTCCATCAGTAACTACAATGGAAGAAAGGATTGTCTTCCTCAAATTGAAAGAAGTAATCATATTTGGATTAAACAAGCTCACCTTCTTCTGCAAAGGAATTGATCATGTTGAGTTTCCCCAGCTGAGAGTTTTACGACTTCGTTGGCTAACACATTTCAGAAATTTTTGTCCTGAAGAGACTACTGGTCGCACATCTTCTCTCTTCAATGACAAGGTATATATGAACTGTTCATACATACATATATTAATCTATAATCTTCAATCCTCGAGTGAATCATGAAAAGGTGAGGAAGATTTAAACAAACTAACCATCTATTTCAAATCAAGTTAAAAATATGGGACTGATTACAAACATAACCAAAAATGTTTTGCAGCATATATTTTTGTCTGATTTTTTTTGAAAAATATTGCTTTTGCAAAATAAAAAACTATCGTAATAAAAAAATCATTTGAGGACAACCTATACAAGTTAAAAAGATGGTCATTTTTCTTATTGACTTCCCATTGTTTTTGTTATTTTTGTGATTAGCTCAAAAAGAAATTTCCACTTCAATCAATCTTCTTCAAAACATTCTCATATCAAATTAGTTAATCCATTTCAGCCATGTTATAAACTGTTTATAATAAGCCCATTTTTTTTCTCCTACTTCTGTTGTATTAGGTCTCATTTCCTTGTCTTGAGACACTAGAAGTCTCTGAACTTGACAGTGTTGAGCAGTTATGGTCCAGCAAACTTCCCATGAGTCAGTTTGGTAAACTAAAATCTCTTAGAGTAGAGAAATGTCACAAACTGGTGAATATATTTCCATCAGATTTGCAAACAGTATTTCCTAGTTTGGAGAAGTTAGAAGTGGAGAAGTGTGATTCTCTCGAACAGGTGTGGGGTTATACAGAAGAACAAATCAGAAAGCTGAAAAGTATATTTGTCCATGAGTGTCCAATGTTGACAAATTTGTGCTCTTTTTATACATTCAAGGGTCTATCAAATCTCCAGATTTTGAATATATCTAGTTGCAAGATGCTGGAGGAAGTAGTTGGATATGAGCACACATATGGAAAAATGAAAGAAGTTCTTTCTCTCAACAAACTAGAAGAACTGAGTCTTGCATTTCTGCCAAATCTTAGTTACTTCTCCCATAACAAATGTGACATTGAACTACCAGAACTAACTCATGTGAATATAAAGAGTTGCCAAGAAATATACACTTTCTCTAAAAGTTCGGTGACCACACCAAAGCTCAAATATGTTGTGGTTGATGATGTACGGAGATGGTTGGGTGATGATGATCTCAACAGTACCATGCGGCACTTTGCCTGAAGATGGGCATATTAGGTATGCTTTCATTATTTACAATCAAATGGTTAAGTCTCATAAGCTAAATTGGTTTAATGTACTTATTTTCTTATCTTGAAGAGGCATACGACTTTATGAACGATATTAATAGCTATAAGTTTGTGAAAATATAGATAATCATGTATAATATAGGTGTGAAAAAAACAAAGCGAAAAAAACGACGTTCGGTGCCCGAAAAACCGAAAATAAAAAACATTTGTAGCTAATCCGTAGCTAATTAGCTACGGATTTTTATTATTTTCGGTTTTCCAGGCACCAAAGTCATTTTTTTCACACCTCTAATATACATATATCTATATTTTCAGCAAGTTATAGCTATTAATATCATTTATAAAGTCGTGTGCACATAAGGGATTCATTACTCGTTTAATAGTTTAACACTATAATGCTTATGAATACGTTCACATACATCTCACAAACGCATTTACATACACATACATGTACACATTTACCACAACTCATTCATGTATATAAATATACATATACAAACATAAGCTCATCACAAGTTTGTGAAAAGTATAGGCATTACAATGTGAAACTGTGAAACGAGTACTTGATCCCGAAGGGGCACGTGACTTAATGAACGATATTAATAGTTTTAAATTTGTGAAAATATAGATAATCATGTATAGTAAATGTGTGAAAAAAAAACAAAGCGAAGAAAGCAATGTTTCGTGCCCGAAAAATCAAAAATAAGAAAAATCCGTAGCTTCTCTGTAGCTAGTTAGCTACGGAATTCTAACGGAAAACCCCATTTTATAGCTAATCCGTAGCTATTTTCCTTAGGAAAACCCCATGTTTTCTAGTAGTGTGTAGACAAATCCTCATATAGGAAGTGAGAAATAAAGTGAAATGACTAAAAGGAATAGATCCTATTCTTTTATCATACTCTATATATATATATATATATATATATATATATATATATATATATATATATATATATATATATATATATATATATATATATATATATATATATATATATATATATATATATATATACTACCTTATAATAGAAATCCAACTATTTCCATAAATAGATTCAATATAATAATATTATTTTTTTAAGACTTCCAAATTATTAAGCTGATAGTACAAGTAATCATTAATAAAATAATATTAAATTTTAAACTTAACCCTTTTATATAAAATCATACAAAAAATAATACAATAAGTACAAGTTCCCGATGCAAGTTATTTTCAATTTGACCCGGCTTCTCGGTATTATCTGTTCATTTAAACTGGAGACTTATTCAACTTGGAAAGTAACCAAAAAAATCGCTTTTGGTAAATCCTCCCGCTCTACAAACCGGCCACTGCTGTTTCTTTTCCCTTTCTCGGTGACTCATCCCAACCTCTTCGCTATGTGTGTGCTGGAAACCAAGAATTGTTTGAATATCAAGAAGGATGGTGCTAAGAAGAGCGAAATAAGCTTCAAAAGGGTGAAATCAGCCATAGAACCTTAATGTACTGACTTCAAAATCAAATTCAAATGCATGTATTTGCTATTGTTCATGATTTTTAGATAATTTTCTTTCAAACTTCGCACCACCACCATCACGCCCTAAATTCACTCTTTGTCTAGATCCCAAATCCCTAAAACTCACCTCGATCTTGATATTTTGCAGGTAGGAGACAGCCTAGGATTTCTCTCTACACCCAACCATCTGTTATTGGCCGCCACTAAGCTCCCTAGAATCTATTTTCTCTATGGCGTCCGCCTTTTCAATCCTCCTGATCTAGAACATGCCAAATAAAGCTAAAATGGTTTTTCTTTTGCTATTAGGTGCGCAGGTTGAGGTCTCACTGGTTATACATCTACGATCTCTTACAGGTGGTAGTTCTCGTGGGGAACTCATTGACTGGGCAAACCAAATGGATTTGACCTATATTCTCTTTGATTCCAGGTAAAGTTTTTTTTTTTACCTAGCTTCTCTTTTATTTCAAACCCAAAATGGATTTTTTTTTTACCTAGCTTCTCTTTTATCTCTGGTTCAGGAACTGAATCGTATGTTTTTTTGCATGCTCCTCATCTTGTCGATGATTACTACTTGAATTTGTTGGATTGGGGAAGTGGCATTCGTTTTTACATCTTGATTCGATTCGATTAACAATCAGAAATAACACCAAAAACTGTACTGGAAATTTGATTTTTCGCATTGTAAGAAATGGAACGAATTCAGGGCGTGCTGGGTGGAAGCTACAATTACCCAAGCCAAATGATAGTCTTTACGTGAGTAACATCAAATCAATTTCTGTAATTTTGATATGATTCTTTGAGTAGATTCGTTTAATCAAGGGCAATTAAAATGAGCTTTTTGTAGAAAATGCACATGGCCTTAGTTATGAGAATCGTCGGCACCGCCTCTTCTTAACTCAAATTTTGTCTGCTATTCAGCTTCAGCTGTCAGGTAAACTTCCGTTTTCTCTCGATTTCTGTTTATTAAGAAGTAATTCGTGTAATCTTCTTTCTTCTGTCTAATTTTTGTCTGATAAGAACTTGATGGTTTCCAGTCTGTAAGCTGTAAGTTTGCATGTTAATTTGATTTCATTGTGGATTTTAGTTCCGATTACATGTTACTTTCATTTCAATTTTGTGTATGTATTGGATTTCAGTACTCATGGATACCATTGGACCTTACCACGACCATTCCTCATTCCTACTATCTTTCCAGCTATATTTTTTCTCTGATCCTCAGATTTGTCCGGTTGTAGCGATTGATGCTTCTTATTTCTCTTATTCCCCATCCTTGAGGCAAAAACCGTAACTTTTTAGGTTCATTTCCAACTTTTGTTTGAAGTTTTAAAGGCATCTGCTAAAGGGTGAAATGGTCAATAGCCTTATTTCCCTTTTTAGTCCAAAAGAAGCAGCAAAGGGATGAAACATGAATAATATTGAATATTTGTATAGAATCCTATGTAGGGACTTTTTTATTTTTGTCATAAACCTGACCACTAAGTTGTGTACATGGAAGTGCAGGGATGGAATCCTACATATTGTTAAATTTGTGCATGTATGGAAGCATGATATCACTTGGTGTTTTGCAAAAATGTTGTTGAATTTGTGCTTTATCTATTTTATTAACTGTCACATGTAAAAGAAACATAGCTTTTAACTTATTGAATGAGACACTGGTTATGCCCCTGTGTTTTATTATTTTGTTTTCGTTATTGTCTGATATCGAATTAAAAATCAATCAAACATTTGGGGAATCTAATGATTTTTTCTCTTGAAGCATTTGTCTATTTGTGACTAATGTTATTACGTAATAACTGCCAATCATGAGGGTGAAGTATTAATTGATAAAACCTTTGACCTTAGTTGTTGTCATGCATTATATTCATTTTTTAGTTTGTAAAATAATTTTTAGTTTATTATGATTTTGCAGATAGACATCACATTTGTAGATGAAACTATTTGTAAGATGAAGTTTTTTTGGATCTAAGAAGATTCGGTTGAAGTTAGGAGTTGGAGTGATAAAAATTGCAATGCTACTGATATTTAAGTTTTATTGCTACTTAGATTTAGGTAGTATCAAGGACTACAAAGAGTTTTAAAACGTGCATAATTTACTGGTTGTGAAATTACTGTGGTGGACATCAAATTGAGCATTAAGATTTTTTAGAGCCTGTGATTCTGGTAATCTATGTGTATGTTTTGTTTTTAAAATTATGTGTATTAAGCTTCTGTTAATTCCTTTATCTTCTGAACCAAAAGTTCAATATTAGTCACACGGGTTTTATTTTTCAGAGTGAAAATAGGTAAACATTTAATCGTTCTAGACCAGATGTATAAACTCGCATACAAAGTGTCATTTAGTTTTTAAGAGCAAACTGCCAAAAAGCAAGAGTATTATTTAAATAATTTATCTCTTTATTTTTTATTATCAATTCTTTTTTCAGGTAGTTATAATGAGAAAGTTTGCATGGCACATACTCTAGAGTAGGTTAACGATAGTTTAGCTTAACTTTAACATTATTATTAGGTTGTTGTTTAAGGAATAGGTGTTGAAAAGGTTGCATAGGGTCTTAAATCAAGTAGAATAAATTTTGAAACTTGATTTGTTAGAATAAACATTAAGTAAATAAAACTGGTAGTAAGTGCAAGTATGTTGGTTTCTGACTTCTGAGTATCATTTGAATTGAGAAAAATTGTTTAATTTCGGTGGGGGAATTCATTTTAGTAATTGTGATAAACAACAACCAACAATTACCATGAGATATTTGGTTTTATGTTGTATGTTGTTAGTTAATATATACATGCTTTATCACACTCTAAAAGATATTTGAAAATGCATTCCATTTCTTAAAGAAATGAAAAATAAACGAATTACAATTTTTTCATATAACTTACACTCTCTTATATTTTTATAAAGCACGTCTTACAACAATTTGTGGTTAAAATATACTCAATTAAAAAATTTACATTGAAAATCTTTGAAAAAAAAAAACTATAAAGAAATTAAATTTTGGTGAGAAAAAGTATTAGTTGTCCACCGAATTAAAATTAATTATTAAAGAGAAACTAATTGCCGTCCAAAATTATTCTCCGGTGCGCATTCGATGTCCATCCCGAAATTATTCACCGTCTCTTACATTAGTCGACCGCTGCATCGCGCGGGTATGCTACTAGTATATATATATATATATATATATATATATATATATATATATATATATATATATATATATATATATATATATATATATATATATATATATATATATATATATGAGAATTACATGACAATAAGAGACCTAACAGTAATCATTTAATTAAGCAAATAATATGAAAATGTTCTGATTTTGAACAATATTTTTAGAGTAAATCAAGAATTACATTTTTGTTAATAATCATGCAATCACTTTGAAAGAGCATAACAAGTTCCGAAAATCAATATTTGACATAAATACTTTTTTTTTTTTTTTTGAACGGCTGAAAATATTTGACAGAAATACTGAAAATGTTTATTTCTAAATCAAAGTCCTAAATTCCATTTCCATAGGGTAAACATATTTAAATTTAGAAATATTCCTTTAAGACTTAAAACGGAAACCACAAAATGATTTAAGGCTTAACTAGATCTCATTTGGATGGACACTCATAGAAATTTCTCATGTTCACGCCCAGTAAGTTGGCTAAATAAGACTAAAAATAAGTGTTTTCCCACATCATCACCCTCATACTCATGAGACACCTAAATATGCCTCAATATGACAGATACCAATATATGTTCTCCAACATGTCCCATAATGTAAATATTGTTCAATCACAGGGACTATTGGGTTTTTGCATTATTCACAAGTTTTCTTGATTCATTTCATGATGTCTTAAAAGAGTAGAGTGGCTTATCATCACAGTTGTGGATTGTGACCGCAGGTCTTCAATGGTGTTGGCTACAATAGTACACCAAAAACGATCCGACAACAGTGGCGGATTTAGGGGGGTTCCGGGGTGGCACCGGCAACCCCTAAATTTTCCGGCCGCAGTGGAAAAATTTTCGAAATTTTTAAAAATTTTTATTTTTTCTACTATCGTGCAACCCCTAATCTTTCCGTGCAACCCCTACTATTAAATCCTGCGTCCGCCCCTGTCCGACAAGATTTCTTCAATTTCCCGAAACTATATCTTCACAATGATCCATTTGATGCTCTTCTCAATGTCCTTTATTATCCTTTGTTGGTGTTTGAAAAGAGTGTATCCCCAAAAAATCCATTTTCTGTATATAAAGGTGTTGTGGTCTTAAAACCCTAACACCCGAGTTGTGAAATTAGTTTATAAAGTATATGAAACATAGTTTGGTATTTTGTAAAACCTAGTAGTGTAAATCCTTTGTAAATCCAAATAATGTTGTTACTCTCTATGTGTCTTTTCTTTGTAGAGTAAAAATGAATGTATCTAGAAAATCCAATATTTTCTTAATAGCGAACTGTAGTCTTAAACCCTAAGACCATGATGAAAATGAATAGTGTACAGACATTTGCATATATAAATATTTATATATATATATATATATATATATATATATATATATATATATATATATATATATATATATATTTATTTATATATGCAAATGTCTGTACACTATTCATTTTCATCATGGTCTTAGGGTTTAAGACTACAGTTCGCTATTAAGAAAATATTGGATTTTCTAGATACATTCATTTTTACTCTACAAAGAAAAGACACATAGAGAGTAACAACATTATTTCTTTAGGGTTTAAGACTACAGTTCGCTATTAAGAAAATATTGGATTTTCTAGATACATTCATTTTTACTCTACAAAGAAAATATATATATATATATATATATATATATATATATATATATATATATATATATATATATATATATATATATAGTTTCATTTCTTTTAATAAAACTAACGAATTAAAGCTTCCCGTAAACCAAAATGGTGATGTTATTCCCTATGTGAGTCACTATAACCATACTA
Organism: Lactuca sativa; assembly: GCF_002870075.4. Classification (NCBI taxonomy): domain Eukaryota; kingdom Viridiplantae; phylum Streptophyta; class Magnoliopsida; order Asterales; family Asteraceae; genus Lactuca; species Lactuca sativa. Next base: position 112,540,217 of record NC_056623.2, read on the forward strand.
ATATGAAGGAGTGTCTGTCTTGACGCTCTTCAGGCGTCGGTTTCGTAGAAGATATTTGTCACCCTAGACTAGCCTAGTCTAGCTGTAGCGAACAGCTCAGGTTTGGGATGTCAAGCCCGTATAGATCTATACACAAACTCCCGGTCTCCCTCCAGGAAACTCTGGTTATAACTAACAGGACTTACCACAGACTCTAGGTAGGTACGACTAAAGGAGAGTCTCACAAGAGCCTTAACAGATTTACGTAAACTATGACTTCTCTTTCTTGTAAAACAACTTGAGTATATCTAGTGTAATTAAAAATATTCATATGATAAAGTGTATAGGCACCTACAAGTTATCATCTCTAGGTGTTTTCAAAAGGTTACAACCTTTAAGACTTACATCTAAACACAAATATAAGCACTTTTAATAAGTTAAAACAATTTTCTTGTTTTTGGCTTTTCTATCCCAGTTTTTAGAAAAATTATAGAAAAATCATTGTAAGTAGAAATTTGGACCCATAAACTCTGGGAGTTTGGAAATTGAGTCTACTTTGTTGACAATTTTTCTCATAATTTTTAATGGCATCAAACCAGTGTGAATTCTTCATCTTCACAAACTGGTCCAAGATTATTCCTGAAATGGTAGGCATTTTTTGTAAAAATCGCCAAAAATTATTGAAAAATCGTATGAATGCGTGAAAGTAGTCATTTGAAAGGTATAAACCTAAACCATTTTCATGTAAAACAGTTTTGAAACATATTACATTCAAGGTGGTCAAAACAGTCCATGTATAAAATATAACTTTTTTGTTGAAAGCTCTTGGTTAAGTTTAGGTTAAGCATGTTTCAGTACAACACTCGTTTTTGCTATATCTAAGTATATAACCCACATTTACTGGTTTACATGTAATATATATGATAACACATACTTTTCTCATATATTTGATGAAGATCTATGTGATAAACTTCATGTTCAAGTAATAACCCAAAAGTTAAACACATAACACAATGGTCCATGCAATTGTCTAATGGTTAACCAAAACTTTGACTTGCATCCCCCCCCCTCCCCCCCCCCCCCCCCAAGAGTATGAAAACATGAAAAATAGTGGGGTATGAAGCTCACCTTGGCATTTTCAAGATGTAGATGAAGAAGAATGGGAAACTTTGAACCTAGCTTGAGTTCTTGGAGAGATTTCGAAATAGTGGTGGTTCTAAGATCCATAATCAAGAAGACAAGAGAGTAAGGGGTAAGATCTTACATAAACTTGAAACATAACAAGGGATTTTAACTTATCACTTACCAAGCTTATGATCTTTGAAGGAAACTCCTTAGAAGGACACACACAACTCACGAATTTTGAAGAAAGAAGATGAGAGAAGTGTTGAATGTTGAGAGAAAATGAGAAGAGAGAGTGAAAATTGAAGTGACTTGTGGGGAGGGGAATGCATTTGGCTGAGTTTTAGGGAAGAGAGAGGAGAACGAAGTGCATGGAAATATGTTGGATATTATCTCCTCCTAGATGTATACAATGTAATTTGCATTGTTATTTGTGGTGCAAATGTGAGGTGGCTTGCTTAGCTTAATCCATCTTTTTTTTTAAATGGGGTAACCGACCCAAGAGGGGTCCTCGGCCCAAAAGAGTGGCCCAAGAGGAGTAGCCCGATTTTTGGTTTGGCCCGTTAATAGTTCTCGGCCCATTAAAGCTTAATAAATGGTTTTTTTTTCAAAGAGCCCAAAAAAATATTAATTCTCGACCCAACCTCCTCTAATATTGTTTCCTGAATCACAAAAAAAAAAAAAATTAACCTTTTGCTTATGACATAAGGATCTCACCCACGTCCTTTTATCTAAGTTACCCGCTCGTTGAATGTTTATCAAAACACAATTCATGGATACCCACTTCTATCATATTGTCCTTCAAAAGAAATCAGAAACTCGATTCTTACACCCACTCATATCATAACCAATAATCTCTCCCATTTTAAATGTTTTATCAAACTCATCTTTATGACAATCATTAGTAAACAACCCATCTAATGTACATTTACTTCCACCAAAAGTGGTATGAATTTGATTTGTAAAACTAGATAGGTGTGACAAAGCATCTTCAAACAAATCTACACCCGACAATCTTCCAGACCGACACGAAAATCCCACCAGTTTAACCGAACCCGTAGCCTCCTTCACAAAAGAATCAACACCGAGAGTTACAGCTGGAAAAATAGGGGTAGAAACCTATAGAACAGCAGTATGAAGAACAACTGCTATAAGAGCTGCCATAGCAGCAAACACGATAGCAGGAGTTGTTTCTGATGGATCGGCCTCTGAACAACAAACCTCCGTAACCTCAGCAGCAATTGGAGTTTTTGGATGATCTGTATCATTAAGAGTAGCAGCAGTGCTCTTCTAGAAATGAACTAAATTCCTGTTATGTGCACCAAGTGTTGCTTTTTCTTGAAACTTATTATCATCTTCTTTTTCTGAAATGAGTGAACACTCCCCTTGTCTACATTATTACCAATTCCATCACTAGCATTTACCCCACTTTTAAAACCTCCAGGTGGGAAAGGAGTCCAACCAGGAGCCTCCTTAACCTAAACACTAAAGAAAGAATCATCCACACATACCTTTACAACATCATAAATAATGTCTTGACATGTAGTCAAAACACATACACCATTCTTATAAATATATTCCCTAAGATCATCATCAATATGAACAATTGTACACCATCTTGCAAGGATTTTTTGAAAAGCGTCCTTACTCCATGCTTTTAAAGGAAGACCTTCCACATCAAACCAAATAATCCTTTTCGAAGGCACAAAATTCCTATCCCATGGTTTTTTTTATTCAAAACGATTTAGAGCATCATTAGCCAAAAAAACATTTGCAAGCATGTTTGGATTTGAATTTAACTAAAACCCAAAGACCACCCACATAACGAATCTCCAAATCACTTGATTAATTTCAATGAAATTCTCCTCTGAACGTTTAGCCCTATTATTCAAGGAAAACGCCCCTCACAACACTAGCATACGAGTTCGCAGGAACCTCTTGTTTTCAACTTTAGAAGGAAAGGAACGTTGAGTCAAAGAACCCTTAGAAGAAAACCTTGGGATAGTAGCAAATAATTTATGATACCCAAACCAAGTATCACATAATTGTTACACCATATTCTCAACATTGGTAATAGTCGAAAACCTAATAAATCCAAACCATTTTTCCAATCTGAGACAATCTTTTAGAGACAAACACATCTACTACCTTGCCTAAACATGAATAAACCCTCCATAGATCATTGGGTAACACATAATCAGTGAATTCATAACATAAAACGATTGAACATCAACACTTACACGGTTGAGATCCAGACATACTTGGGTTTCCCTTTGACGTGTAGAAGTTGTTGCATGGTGTCAAACTTCAGACCATGATTCACCGCCCATCCATCTACTACCTTGACTAAACATGAAAAAAACCCTCCATAGATCATTGGGTAACACATAATCAGGGAAATTCATAACATAGAACGATTGAACATCGACACTTACATGGTTGAGATCGAGGCTTACTTGGGTTGCCCTTTGACGTGTAAAAGTTGTTGCATGGTGTCGAGCTCCAGACCATGATTCACCGCCCATCCATCTATCCTTCATGTCGAATGTGAAAGTACAATACTCTTTACCTGCTGGAATAGTCACCGGCAATTAAAGGCAATCGTCAATCGCCGCTTCCCTAGATGTTAGGTTTTTCTAAAAAATAGAATAAAGTTTTTAATAATTATTGTTCAATTAATTGAGCAAAATCCATAAATATTGCTCAATATAATGAAATGAGGCGACTTTTAGTACCCGTTCCCGAGTTGCAGCAAAGAAAAGAAAAGAAGAGAAAAGAAAGGAAACAAAAATCGACTTTTGTGTGAAGTGGACGGAAAATTAAACATTATGTTCTTTTTCTCCGAATCCTTCCACATCGGAAGGAAAGTTAGGAGAAATGTGATCCTTTTATTTCTTTCCACTTCCTTCCATTAGTGAAACTCAGGAACATCAATTTCTTTTACTTTCCTCTTACTTCCACTTATTTCATTTCTTTTCTCTCCTTAAAATGAACTCGGGAACGAGAGTTTACAAAGTTAGTGTTATCATCAAGTATTTGATTTGAATTTTGATTTATCGTTTATGTCCCGCCGTGGACATAGCTGGAATTTAAGTGTTGTCTTCTCTCCTTGAGGTTGAATGTTCAAGTTTCATCTAGGACATAGGTGGACTTTAAGGAATAGTTTAGGAGTAATTGGATTTGCCATTATATATATATATATATATATATATATATATATATATATATATATATATATATATATATATATATATATATATATATATATATATATATATATATATATATATATATATATATATATATATATATATCTTCATATTAAAAAAACCTGTGATTTTTGTATATATAAAGTTAAAAAAAATTGTGATCTCTAAGTATTTTTTTTATATATTTTTATGATTTTTAGGGTTTTTTTTCTATATATATATATATATATATATATATATATATATATATATATATATATATATATATATATATATATATATATATATATATATATCATCTTCATATTGAGTCATTAGAAGTCAAGTTACAAGTATTTTCGTTTTAGTTTTTCATTTTCCTTGGTTTTTTGTTTTTTTTTATTAGGTTTCTTCATTAACAATGCTAAAACACATAACTTTCTAAAATATAATAACACACTAGACCAACACATGGTTATTATTTTAATTCTCAATAAAAATTGTAAAATCATAACAATTATTTAACTTTTAAAACACTTAATCAATTACATATACACATAAAATGACAAGATATTGAGTATTTCTTCATTTTTTTGGTTTTTAGGTACGGAAATCAAACTAAACCACGAAAAAGTGATTTTTCTAAATAATAAAAACTAAATCGTTAGTTTTTCGGTTTACAAAAATGTCCTTTTTTGGGTAATTACATCAATCGTCCTTCGTGAACATGTCAGAAAGCATGTTTAGTCTTTATTTTCAAAAATTAACTCGGATCGTCCGTCGTTTGTTTTAACTTTGCAAACTTCATCCCTCCAGAAATAAAAAAACTATTTTACCCTTTACAATTTGTGTTTTAATTTCTCTATTTGTTTTATCATTTTTCAATTAATAAAAAAAGAAAAAATATATACACCTACCCACCCCTCCCCCTTTTCTTTCCTTACATTTCTTTTGTCTCCCTAACTATCTGGAAAGACCAAAACATCACCACCAAATGAGGGACGATCTGAGTTAATTTTTGATAATGCGGACTAAACACGCCTTCTAGCATATACACTAGGGGTGATTAATAATTATAAAATGTGACATAAAATGTTTGTCGGTTAGTAATAAAGTAATGAGACATAAATTTTGTAACACCTATAATAGTGTAAGGGTCAATAATGTAAATAGTTTGTCTGCAATCATACGATTGCAATAATTACAATAATGTACAGGTTTCATGTATAATTGGCTCTTTAAGAGCCTATATATAGGGCTTTGTCCCTAATGAATAAATCAAAGTGATTTGTGTTTAAGACTTAAGTATCCTCTCAACATTTTATCTCAATTGAAATTTTTTAAAATTTCTAAATAATAGAGTTTATCATTGGTATCCATATCATCCAAAGATCAAAAATTATTTCGACGCACCATTCAGGTATAAAACTCTTATCCATCATCATTTTACTATCGCGTTTGAGAAGATCGAGCTTCTACAAACAACATTTGAGTTACGCACAGACTCAAAGTATCTACTAGGTTTTTGGCGCTATAAATTACAAGAAGATTATTGTCGTGGTCGATTGATTTGGTGGCAATTGCAATGACATCAATTTCATCCCTATCTCAGGTATATAAAAAGATAAAATAATCACATAGCAGACACACTTACGAGAGAATGAAAGCCATCATGAAGCAAATACAACATCAACTCAAACAAAAGTAGGAAAAAAAAGACTCTCTACTTAGACAGCTAGAAGCAGTAAAACGTGAATAAAATCAGCTACAACAAAAATTACAAATATTATCATTATACTCTGCACCAAAGGAAGAAGCAGCTAGCAGCTCAACCACAAAAAAATCCAACAGAAGTGTGACATAAAATAGTGCCGGTAGGATAATAATTGTAAAGTGTGACATAAAGTGTTGGTCGGTTAGTAATAATGTAATGTGACATAAAGTTTGTAAGATCCATAATAGTGTAAGGATCAGTAGTATAAATAGTTTGTCATATTGAGTTCATACAATTGCAATAATCAATAATGTAAAGGTTTGGTGTGTAATTGGCTCTTTAAGAGCCTATAAATAGGGCTTTGCCCGTAATGAATAAATCAGAGTGATTTGTGTTTAAGACTTGAGTATCCTCTCAACGTTTTATCTATGTTGAAATTTTTTAAAATTTTTTAATAACTGAGTTTATCCTCAGTATCCATATCATCTAATGCACCATTCAGGTATAAAAATATTATCCATCATCATTTTATTATCGCATCATTTAGTTTGAAAATTTTTACTAAGAATTTTCATTGTTATTATTTGTGTATCATCACCATCGTCAAAAATGTTAATATTAATTGTAATGTAATGTGACATAAAGTGTTTGTCGATTAATACTAATGTAATGTGACATAATGTTTGTAAGACTTATAATAGTGTAAGGGTCAGTAGTGTAAATAGTTTGTCATCTTGCAATCATACCATTTGCAATAATGTAAAGGTTTCGTGTGTAATTGGCTCTTTAAGAGCCTATATATAGGGCTTTGCCGGTAATGAACAAATTAGAGTGATTTGTGTATAAGACTTAAGTATCCTCTCAACGTTTTATCTTTGTTGAATTTTTTTTAATTTCTGAATAGCAGATTTTATCATCAGTATCCATATCATCCAAAGATCAAAAAATATTCTTACGCGTAATGAACAAATTAGAGTGATTTGTGTATAAGACTTAAGTATCCTCTCAACGTTTTATCTTTGTTGAATTTTTTTTAATTTCTGAATAGCAAATTTTATCATCAGTATCCATATCATCCAAAGATCAAAAAATATTCTGACGCACCATTCAGGTATAAAACTCTTATTCATCATCATTTTATTATCACATTTGAGAAGGTCGAGCTTCTACAAACAAGATTTTAGTTACACACAAACTCAGGCCCCGTTTGATAGTTGCTGACTGAGAAAGTGCTAACTGAGAAAGGTCTGTCTGAGTAAGAAATTCTGACTAAGTAAGAAATCATGTTGTTTGATTGAAAATCTGACCGAATGTGTTGACTGGTGTAAAATGACCATTTTACCCTGATGCTATACACGTTTCTATGCAATATTACAATAATAATAATAATAATAATAATAATAATAATAATAATAATAGACATTAATAATAATAATAATAATAATAATAATAATAATAATAATAATAATAATAATAGACATTAATAATAATAATAATAGTAATAATAATAATAATAATTTATACAAAAACCTCCACCATAATAGACATTAAATATATTATTTGAAACATAAAACACAAAAAACTCTTTAGCTTGCTGGTAAACACCATTGCTTCTACAAGGGAGACCCAAGTTCTATTCTTGTAGCCTTCATTAGTTGCGAATTTTTATCCAAGCCAATGATACTATTGGAAAGCCTTGTTTTCTTTCTCAGTCAGCCAACTCCCAACTTCTTTCTCAGTCAGACATTGCTTTCCAAGTCAGACGCCAAGATTTTGTCTATCAAACACCTTATGTCTGACCTGACTCAGTCAGATGCCATATCAAACAGGGCCTCGAATGTATCTACTAGGCTTTTGTCGCTATAAATTACAAGAAGATTATTGACGTGGCCGGTTGATTCGGTGGTAATTGCAATTACATCAAGTTCATCCCTATCTCGGGTACATAAAAAGCGAAAATAATGACATAGCAAAACATGAAGAAAATCAACTACAACAAAACAGCTAGAAGCAGTAAAACATGAAGAAAATCAGCTACAACAAAAATTACAAATATTATCATTATACTCCGCACCAACAACCACAAAAAAATAGTGTCGGTAGGATAATAATTATAAAGTGTATGTCAGTTAGTAATAATGTAATGTGACATAAAATGTGTAAGACCTATAATAGTGTAAATAGTTTACCATCTTGCAATCATACGATTGCAATAATGTAATGGTTCCGTGTGTAATTGGCTCTTTAAGAGCCTGTATATAGGGCTTTGCCCGTAATGAATAAATCTGAGTGATTTGTGTTTAAAACTTGAGTATCCTCTCAACGTTTTATCTCTATTGAAATTTTTTTTAATTTTTGAATAGCAGAGTTTATCCTCAGTATCCATGTCATCTAATGGACCATTCAGGTATAAAAATCTTATCCATCATCATTTTATTATCGCGTCATTTAGTTTGAAAATTTTTACTACGAATTTTCATCGTTATTATTTGTGAATCATCACCATCATCATAAAATTTAATATTAATTGTAATCACCATTATCAACAATCATATTTGAATCCTTTTAGAAAAACTAATTCATGAATTTAATATTTTCGTATCATTGTAGTTTTCGTAATTATATCATCGCCATCATCATAAAATTTAGTATTAATTGTAATCACAATTACCAACATCGTATTTGAATCCTTTTAGAAAAACTAATTTATGAATTTAATATTTTCGTATCGTTGTAGTTTTGGTAATTATAATTATTGTCGTTATAAAAAATTATCGAAAGGATAATAATTATAAAGTGTGACATAAAGTGTTTGTCCATAAAGTAATAGTTACTATTCTAACTTATCAGTAGGATAATAATTATAAAGTGTGACATAAAATGTTTGTCCATTAGTAATAATTACTAATGTAACGTAACATAACTTTATAAGACATATAATAGTGTAAGGGTCAATAGTGTGAATAGTTTGTCATGTTGGATTTAGTGTGTAATGTTGGATTTAGTGTGTAATTGGCTCTTTAAGAGCTTATATATAAAAATCTTATTCATCATTTTATTCTCGCATTTGAAAAAATTTGGTATCAGAGCGTCCTTATAATTTAAAGCTATGAATTTTCATCTATCATCACCATCGTCATAAAATTTTATATTAAGTATAATCACCGCATTTGAATCCTTTTTGAAAAACTAATTCATCAATTTAATATTTTCAGGGGGAGAAGGGGAGGTTAAAATAGGAACAATTTAATATTTGTGTTTTTATTAAAAAAAATAATAATAATAACACCGATAATTTGATAGTTTCCAAAGTAAAAAATCAAAATCTTCTGTCTTACTTTTGGTTTTGGTAACAAAACTTCACCATTCTCACCTTAATGGTTAGAACTTAAAAACTAGATTGTTTAAAGGCTTTTCGAAATGAGTGGTTTTTCTATTTTTTTTTTTTTTAAAGTAACCATTAACCACAATAATTTTATGCAAATTTAGTATAATTTTAACAAAGTTTATTTCCACGAAACTAGAAAAAACACACACACATCTTAGCAAAAATCCCATTTTCAGACTTACACATCTTGGATTTCTTCAGAAACATCTAATAATTCTTCGACTTCAACTTCTTTAGCTTCATATTCCTCTTCCACATCACTAGCTTCTCCATCTCTCAACATTTCTCTCTCCATTTTCTCTTCTTCATGGTGTTTCTTCCATTCATTCACCCATTTTTCCCATTCTTCCTTCAATTGTTTTCTCTTTTCACGATCTTGTTCACTTAATAACACTGAGATGTCTTGATCTTGTACATCGTATTTTTTGCTGTATTTTTTTAGGTTTTTCAATATTTCTTCCTCTTTTTCGGGGCTCAAGAAAGATGGTGGCCTTGGTCTCCACAAGAACTGCAACAATCAAATCAAATAATATTTTATTATATTATATCAATGACAAGGGCATTTTCGTCTTTTCAGTCCGTGTCCAATTCCACCTTTTATCGTTGGCACATAACCGAGGTTACTTCCAATGTTGAGAGGATGAAAAGGGCATTTATGTCTTTTGCACGAACAAGCAATTGAGTCATTATATAAGGAGCTTTCTAGAGCTCTTTTTAGTTAAAAGGGCATTTATGTCTTTTACACATAAAAAGGTTATTTATGTCTTTTGAGTCGATGTTCAATTCCACCTTCAAGAGTGGCACGAAAAAAAAATAATTTTTATAGCATTGACATAAGGGATAAGTTTTTTTAGGGTTATTTCTTACTTTAAGAGAATGGAAGGGCATTTATGTCTTTTTGCACAAACAAACTACCGAGTCAATGTCTCAAATGGTTTGGCTTGTTAACCTAAAATTGGCATTTATGAAGCTTTCTAGAGCTTTTTTTAGTGAAGAAGGTGAGAAGGGCATTTATGTCTTTTGAGTCGATGTTCAATTCCACCTTCAAGGGTGCGACAAAAAATTCAATTGTTCTCGCATTGACATAACAGATAAGCTTTTTTAGGGCTATTTCCTATGTTGAGAGAATGAAAAGGGCATTTATGTCTTTTTCACAAACAAGTAATTAGGTCATTGTCTGACATTGTTTATATTATACGATTGACATGATGTGATTGTGACTGGACAATCTTTTTGTAGAGCACTTTTTAGTGGCAAAGGTGAGAAGGGCATTTATGTCTTTTACACTGACAATGATAAAAGGGGCATTTATGTCTTTTGCACAAACAAGAGATTGTGGTCCCACATTTTTTGGTGGGACAGGACCGGACATTACAAGAATTGTATAAGACTAATGTTCATGATAAAAAGATGAGGGCATTTTCGTCTTTTGCACATATAAGAGATGAAGAAATTACCTGGAAGAAATGATCCTTTAAAATTCGGTAAAGCAGCTTCCCATTGAATGACCATATGTTGAACCCATTTTCCATCTCATGAACTGAAGTCACTGAAGTAGCAACATACCTTTTAAAAAAAACATCAAAAAAAATAAATGAGTTGGTTAATAACTTCATTTTAGTAATGTAATATTTGTTATAAATAAAAATTCATATCAATTAATTATATATACCTAAATTAATTATTTTTATTTAGTAAAATGTTTTTTTCATTAACCGAATCATTTATTTTGGTTATAACTATCTAATAACAAGATTTATAAAGTTATAAAAAAAAAAACATATCAGGCTATGTTTAGCTTATTTTTTAAGCTTTTTTAGGTTGTCTTGTTTGACAAACCAAAATGTAGCTTATAAGCTAGCTTTTTTTAAGCTGCATTCGAATGAGCCTATTGACCTTTTTCTTAATTTTTCCAAAATGTACCCTTTATTACTTAACTTATAAAATCAATCAATCTTCCACATGCCCTTTTATGTCATTTACATATTTCAGCTAGTTTTTATAAACATCACTTTTATCAACTAGCAACTAGCTTTTCAGCTATCAGCTAGCTGATAAAATATAACATTTGATAAAACTAGCAGATAATAGACCTGAAATATGTAAAATAAGTAATGACATAAAAGGACATGTACTTTTTCTCAGGCGAAAAATAAAAATGCGGTTTTTCATTTTTTACAAGAAAAGCCCTCAACTTTGTATTTTTTTCCGAAAGAAAAAACTTTCAACCTTCTAAATGCCTCCAAATAAACCCTCAACTTTTTTAGTTTTTCTCAAAAAAAAACCATACATTTTACAATTTATTTTGGCAAGAAATGACTAAAAGGACCAAATCAGGACAAATGAAAAAATACATGGTTTTTTTCAGGCAAAAAACAAATTTGAGGGTTTTCATTTTTTCCAAAAAAGCCCTCAGCTTTTTATTTTTATTTTTCCCGACAAAAACCCTTAACATTCTAAATGCTTCCAAATAAACCCTCAACTTTTTTAGTTTTTCTCGAAAAAAAAACCTTACATTTTTCAGGCAAAAAATAAATTTGAGGTTTAATCCAGAAAAAAACACACAATATAAAGTTTTTTTTTTTAGATTATGTTAACTAAAATATCCAAAATGACATAAAAAAGCAAGTAGAAGATTGAGTTATTTTATAAGTAATAAACAGTAAATCTGAAAGAGAATAAATAACTAAAAAAAAAAAAGCTCATTGAAACACTAATCTAGGTAGTTATAGTTGTGTCAAACATATCCTAATACCAAATATTTGAGAAATACAAAAAATTAAAAAAAATAAAAAAAAAATACCTTCCAGTAGGATCCCATTCAATATCAGTAGCCATAAAATGTTCAGCAGTCGCCATAGTTTCCATCTCATCAACATTATAAAACTCCAACTGCCCATTAAACCCTTTCAACCCAGCCAAAATTACAAACCTGCCACCTGGCGACCAAAACATCCCATTCGCCTGTTTCTGCTTAAGTGTCACAAGCTTCACCACCTTCCCACCTTTGACTGAATAAAAACTAACATCGGGTCTTGGATTATCCCCATGTATGACACCAAATCTGTGACCTTTGGGCTCCCATGCAAATGAAATTACTTTATCGTTTTTGTTGTCAAGTTCAAAGACTTCAATTGGAATATCGCGTTCTTTGATTCTGAAGAGCTCGAATCCTGTGTAGGTGGATTTTTTGGTTTTGGTGTAGCGGTCAACTTTGACTGCGAGGTAGTCGCCGGTGGATTGCCAGTACATTTTGCAGTCGTTGACGGAGAAGAGGTTTTTTTGGCGGAGTTCTTGTTTGGTTGGGATTTGGAAAAGTGACACCTGGCAATGGGAATGCCACGTAGGCGTGTTGGAAATTGGAGAAATAGTAATGTAGTTTGAATTATTTGTCTAGGGTTAGTCTCATAGAAGACCTTATATTTTGGACATTTGCCTGAAAAAGACCTTGTATTTTTTTATTTTTTCGGAAAAAAACCCTCAACTTGGTTTTTTTTTTTTCCGGGTTTTATGCGGAGAAGTTCTATTATTTTGGGAAAAAAATTTATAAAGAATTAAATCTTTTCTTTTTTTGAACTAGAAAAGTCCCGGTTATTTAACTTTTTGCCCAAATTAACAAAAAAGTCTTTTTTTTGTATTTTAATAGGAAATGACAGAGTATATGATTTTCTCAAAATAATGGGACTTTTCTGTTCAAAAAAATAAATAGTACTTTATCGAAAATTTTCCCAAAATAATAGGACTTCTCTGCATAATATCCGTTTTTTCCGAAAAAAATTGTAAAATGTAGGGTTTTTTTAAAAGAAAAACTAAAAAAGTTGAGGGTTTTTTTTGGAAAAAATACAAAGTTTAGGGTTTTTTGGGGAAAATGAAAAAATCGGTCTTTTTAAGGTGAAAAATAAAGATAAGGTTTTACGCGGAAAAAACAGGTTAATCTCATTGCCTAAAAAAGACCTTGTATTTTTTTTGATTTGGCCCTTTAAGTCATTTTTTGCCAAAAAAAATTGTAAAATGTGAGGGTTTTTTTCGAGAAAAACTAAAAAAGTTGAGAGTTTATTTGGAAGCATTTAGAAATCTGAGGGTTTTTTCTAGAAAAAAAAAGTTGAGGGCTTTTTCGAAAAAAAAAATGAAAAAATACAAGGTCTTTTTCAGGCAAAAAATAAAGATAAGGTTTAAGCCAGAAAAAACACAAAATATAAGGTCTTCTTTTAGATTAACACTAAAATTTTGATGATTCTTGAAGCTTTATTATATTTTAACGTGTGTTGATTATTGTAAAATATAAATAACTGAATTTTTATTTTTATTTTTTCAAATATACGTAATATTGGTATTTTGTTCTTTATAGTAACAAGTGAAGAATGGAATTGGATTGGATTGGATTCCTTCCACTTTACTCTAGGAATTATCAAAACCCATCAAACATGGAATTTGGAGGATTCCAATGGAATTGAATTCCGAAACAAACTAAGGAATGGAATCTTGGATTCCAATTATGAACTTACTCTTGCAGGTTGATTTCCTCCACCAAGTTCAGGAACAAAGAGTGCAAAAATAGGATCAGTAGGAGACCAACTGAAGTCCATAACATTTTCAACTTTGATGGATTTCTTGTCAATTAGACTGAAGGTCTCTGTCTCATAAACTGAAATTACATTTTTGCCCATTCTAGCAAAGTACTTGTCCTCTTTGCCTCCACCCCATCTGCAAAAGTACAAACATGTCCACATCATCAACACACAAGAACAGGATAAAATAATATGTAAGACTTGACTTTCTAGGGTTTGTTTTGGATAAGATAGCTAAGAATTTATTAACAATAAAATTGTAAATTTACTCAAATTGTGGAACTTTATAAGAAAGATTTATTTTATAAGAAAGAAATGGAATAAGAAATGAGTCATTACACTTATCATGACTGGAATGAATGAATGAATGAATATTTCTTCAAATTTTTTTATATCATGTGTAGTGTAATATTATGTATGGTTTGAATTCTGCTATATTGTTATTTTAATTATAATTCATCATATTCTTATTCACAAAAATAAGATTTTGTGTATAATAGAAGGTAAATAAAACCAAAATAAGTTTATACTAAAAATTATTTTCTACAAATTTATTAATAATGAAATTGTATGTTAATAAAAATTGTGGAACTATATAAGAAAGATTTGTGTTATTAGAAAATCTAGGGTTTGTTTGGATAAGATAGAATGGAATAAGAAATGAAATGAGTCATTATACTTATCATGACTCGAATGAATATTCCTTTGAATTTTTATATCATATGTTATGTAATATTATGTATGGTTTAAATTCTGCTATATTGTTATTTAATTATAGTTCTTGAATTACTTATTTATAAAAATAAGATTTTAAATAAAATAAAAGCTCAATAAAACCAAAATGGGTTAATGCCATAAAAACACTTAAATTTCCAGGTTTTTGTCGGTTTTGCCAAATTTTGAATTTTATGTCCATTTTTACCCTCACATTTTTTAAAAAATGTTCGGTTTTACCCTTTTACTGGTGATAATAGGTTTTCCAGGTTACTATTACATTAATTTCGCAAAAAAAAACCCTTAACTTTACAGTTTTTCACGTTTTTACCCTTAAAATTATAATTTTTTTATGCTTTTACCCTAAGTAATTTTTTTTCATATTATACGTAATCATGAAGAAAAATCGTATTTATATACGAAAAAATGTTTAATTAAATATTGAATTTACGTTCTTTTTAATTGTTATTTCTTTCTTTATATATATATATATATATATATATATATATATATATATATATATATATATATATATATATATATATATATATGTGTGTGTGTGTGTGTGTTTTGCCTGGTTAAACCATTTAAAATGTAAAAAAAAAAAAACAAATTAATATGTTTTTAGAACTATATATATAAAGAAATAACATTAAAAAAAGAATGTAAATACAATATTTAATTTAACATTTTTTCGTATATAAATACAACTTTTTCTACATAAATACGTATGGTATGAAAAAAAAATACTTAGGGTAAAAGCGTAAAAAATTATAAACTTAAGCGTAAAAATTTAAAAAAAAAAAAAAACGCATAAACTTAAGGGTTTTTTTGCAAAGTTAATATAATGGTAACCTGGAAAACCTGTCATCACGGTAAAAGGGTAAAACCAAACATTTTTTGGAAAATGTGAGGGTAAAAACGGACATAAAATTCAACTTCGGGTAAAACTGACAAAAACCTGAAAACTTCAGGGTTTTTATGGCATTAACTCAACCAAAATCTACTCTAATATATAAAAAAATCTTTTTGCCACATGTCCCTCATTCATTTTGTAGTTATTTTAAATTAAATTTTTTCCACATGTCATTTCATGGTTTTTTCCATTTTATTAAATTTCATGTAGTATTTTAATGTAATAATTGTAATAAATATAATAAGAAATGGATACCAATTTCATTAATGCAACTTTTCTTCTAATTTAAAAATTCTAAAATAAAGCTCAGTTATTTCCTTTGTTTATTTATTTAAATTCGAAAAAGAAATGAGCACTTTAATTTCAATAATCCAATATTTTTCTAATTTTCCTTATAAATTCAAACTTAGACCTTCATATTTAACTTTTTTTTTAATAAACCCGAGTAATACAAGGGTCTCACTCTCACAACTAGTAAGTTTACAAAGAAAAATATTTTTTCTAAGTACTTTTAATAAATAAACTGTGATTTAATTTAAATCATAGAACTTTATAACTAAGATTGGTGTTATTAGAAATTGCATTAATAAAAATAAGGTTATATTGCAATTCTTCACTCCATGGAATTAAAACGAAAAACCTCCAAGGAATGAAAACTTTAACATGATAAAAGGAATCACATTTTTATTGGAATGGAATCAACAATTCCATTCCATAATTCTCAATCCTTCAAATACACATACCTGAAAACAGGCCATGAGACTCCAGTAAAACCTCCAGTTCCACCAATTGCAAATTCATCAGCACTTCCTTTAAAATCCCTCATTACTTTTCCAGTTCTCACATCAAATATGTTCAGCACTACCCTCTGATTATTACAAATAATTAAAGTTAACCAAAAAAACATTGTTATAATTAAAGAAAATTTTAAAAAAAAAAAAAGATAAAATAATATGATTCTTACATGTGTATCACGGGGGTTGCTTGGCTCATGACTGCTATATGTGACCAAATATTTCTCACCAGGTGAGAAATCAATGAGTTTAACCTAATTCAACAGAACAATTTCAAAACCTAATTTATTTGTTTATTAATTATTATTGCATCCTTCTTTTATTTTTCCAAATCAACTATTTTGAAACCTGATATAAGTCTATAACAGGTGAAAATGGTTAAATTGGACAAATGTATGTAACTTTTATAGTTTGATTGAAGAAAATAAAGTAATACTGTTAAATGGTAAAACTATCGATGAAATATAATGTTTTTTTTTTTTGAAAATTTAACCAAATATAGCATTGTAAAGTACTTGCATTTGGATGGCATTGCTATAACTGGATAGATTTCTTAGAGGGTGTTTGGGATTTCATCTAAAAGATCTTATTGACTTATTGGCAATATAAAAAAGACTTTCAAAATAGCTTCTCATTAACCCTTCAAAAAGAAGATTTCAATAAGTTAGGATTTCTAACTTTTCAAAACTTCTTATAACTTTTTGGGTTGTAGAACACAAATACCCCTTATAACATGTATAAGCTAAGACAAACACTTTTTAAAAAACAACTTATTGACTTATTGACTTTTCCCACCATAAAAGCTAATCCAAACACTTTTTTAAAAACTCATT
Source organism: Lactuca sativa (assembly GCF_002870075.4). NCBI lineage: Eukaryota > Viridiplantae > Streptophyta > Magnoliopsida > Asterales > Asteraceae > Lactuca > Lactuca sativa. The sequence continues at coordinate 112,557,433 of NC_056623.2, forward strand.
TTCTCACCATCATAAGTCAATAAGTCCTTTTAAAGTTCAAAATGAAATCCCAAACAACCTCTTAGAGTATAATGTTAAAATAGGATTAAATGAAAGTAGGATTCACTTATAAACAAATATATGAAACTAAATTGCTATTTCTTGCATTTAACTCTAGAGCAAACCTAAACCATAACCAACCTGTGGATGAGCATAACGCATTAGGCGGTTGAATGTGGTGGCACCACCCCACACAGCAGCACCCTGCCTGTGGACTGTGGCTAAGTAGGTACCCAATGGAGACCACTGCACAAAACTTTCAGTCCAAAACTGCAGAAAATTAATAAATTCAATTGTAAGTAAAAACATGTTTTAATGAAATACACAAAAACAATGCAAAAGATAAAAGATTTCCACTCACAGGGCGTTTGTAAACAGGATCAGCTTTCACTTGTCTTGCATCATTCCACAACACCTCTGTGTCAGATCCAGCACGAATAACAAACTGATCTCTACCTTTCTCATCAGTAAGCCAATGTTGCAGATTCTCCTGCAATAATACACCAAATACAGTTTATTTATCAAGATATTTAGTAAAAAAGAAATTAACTGCTCTTCTTCAGTATATAACATCGTCACATTGTCACATAACAATAAACTAGATAATTCAAATACTTACCCCTGGTGTGTATGGCTTGATTTCAGGAGGGGCCCACTCGTCTGGAACTTTCATGAACTTTTCAATTTCATCAAACATATTGACAGCAAAAATATGTGCTCTATCTAGTTTGTATCCATTGGTCTTCTCCTTAGCAAGCTCAGCTTCCTACAACAAGCAAAAAACAACAGAAAAGGAAAAGATTCGTTTATTCAAACATTGGTTTATAGAGAATTGTTGGATTAAAGAAGGGTGAAGGAGATACTTGAGGAGTGTTGTACTCAATGAAGCAATAACCTCGAGTTTTTCCAGTGTCTTCTTCTACAGGCATCCAGAGCCCATTCTCCTTGATTACCCCAATTTGGCTGTAAATTTTACGAACTACACCTTCAAGCTTTTCAAATTTCTCACGAGGTACAACTGGCAAGTTATCAACAACAATAATATTCCCAAATCCAGCATCAAATTCCAATGAATCTTCCTCGTTAAGATCATCATCGTCGCTGAAAATACAAATACAGAAAACGTTACCCATGCTGTTTAGTGAAACATACAAACTCATAACAAAAACTCAAATTCAGAACAGAGAACACACACAAAGTAACAGATATTTAAGTATTCAGTAGCTCAAAACAAGAGCAGATGCCCATTCAGCTGCAAAACCTCAAGCAACTATGTACTTCATATGCAAATGCATAACTAAATAGATATAAGTATTCAACTTTTTTAAGGAAATGTACAATTATACATAAGACAACCTCAAATTTGATCATACGATTCGTGTACTCAATCATTGAAAACATGTAGTGCAAAATACTCGACCTTGCGAAAATATAAATGCATAATCGGGTCATTAGGTTTTCTTCCCCTACCTTTTGATACCAAAGTCTTCACCGGGAGGGAGCCGAACAGAGTTCCAATCAACTGCCGACAAATCGATGTTTAAACGAGCAGCTTCAGCTCTTATGTCGTCCATTGACATCACGTCCGCCATGATTTCTCGATGTTATTTTAGATCGACAAAACCGCAATCGAGAGGAGTTCAAAGCTTCGCTTTTGCAATTGCTTGATTTAGGGTTTCTGATAACTTGTGATCGGAGGAGCTGCGCAACTGTAGAGTACTACTAGTAGCGTCGAGAAGATCACCACCACTTTTAGCGTTACTTTTGTAAACGAACCAAAGAGGCCCTTCATGTTTAAGTGGAGACGAAATTTTCACTACACATTCCACATTTTCTTTTAAATTTAAAATTAAATAAAACATAACAGGATATTTGGATGTTAATTTTGAAGTTAAAAAGTCTGAAAGGATTGATTGAGTTGGAAGTTTTAAAAAAGTGTTTGGGTTAAATTAACCAAAAATGACATGGTTGGTTATCTAGAGTTATTTACATATAGTATTTTTTAGGAGCCAATTTGTTTGGATAAAATTTATAAATTTTTTTACAATCTGTTTTGAGAAAATATATAATATAATTTCTTTTTACATAATTTATGAATTTTTGGTAACATTCAAAAATAATGTTCATACAAAATTATAAATCACATTGAAAAAAATTCTTTAGAAAATCATATGTAATTTCATATTACATTTATCCTTATGATCTTGTTATCTCTCCCGCAATCATATCTCGTATCACTGTCATATACATATCATTATCATTTATACAACGTGTACTTGTACCTTCATCATTCGTTTCATTACTATTACCAGCTCCAGTCGTATTATAAGATTATTGTTGTGTCCTGTTAAATGCTTTATCAAATCTACCAACCTTTCTTATATAGTTATGGATTGTCATTGATGTTATCACTATCCATACCTACCCATACTTGGTGCTCGTATGTGTAATTAACATGTATATCTCTAAATAAAGCTCATCTAGCTTTCCACACTCCAAAAGTCCGGCCAATGATATTACGTAATGATGAGTGGCGATGTAACACCGTAAATTTTCAAACAAATTTTTCATTTCAAAATAAGTTATTTTCATTCAAAACAAGGCATAAACATTTCAATTGTCATGTTAAGATTACAAGTCATCTAAATCCCAAGATCACAAAACATCCTTCATTGTGTACAGATCACGCTGGCGCCTTCCCACGGTCCTCGCTAGTACCTGAAACACATACATAACAACTGTAAGCATAAATGCTTAGTGAGTTCCCCAATATACAACTTACGCACATACGCCTTTCCAGGCCCTGACCTTCCGGTCCATGTGTCTCAGGGTACTTCCGTCCCTGCTGGGTAAACCTTCCGGTCCTACCCACGCCGACCTTCCGGTCCACAACACAACGCCTTCCGGCCCATAACATATTCGCCTTCCGGCCCATATCAAATATATCATACATAGCACATAAAACACACATATCACATATCATATCTGACCTTCCGGTCACACAGTCAAACCCTTCCGGGTACAGTATAGTGAGAAGACTCACCTCGTGAATGTCGAAAGCTAGCAAATCCCGAAGTCACTCGTACTCGATCCGCCGAGCTATAATCTCCCTATAATATCATACATCTCTTATTAACACTTTTATCTTCTAAGTTTGACTATCCCTAAGGGGTCAAACATAGGTCAACCCTGGTCAACGGTCAACGATAGACCTGACCTGACTCGGCGAGTGCTAGGGCGACTCGGCGAGTCTAGACATCCTCACCAGTTCTCTAAGATTCCCTTTCTACTCGTCGAGTATCCTCCTTGACTCGACGATTTTCTCCTGGAAGAATCGCGGGGCCACCCCGACTCAACTCGTCGAGTCTGAAGAACAACTCGACGAGTCCCAGTTAATCTTCATATACGTCCCAAACCTGAACGGTTAGGGTTTTCGCTAAACAGCGCAGACTCGCCGAGTCCATATCCGGACTCGTTGAGTCCAGTTGCGAACCCGCGACCAGATCCGCGATCCTACTCGGCGAGTCTAGGCTCCAACTCGCCGAGTCCCCTCTTAAAACACCCAAAACATAAATATAACAATACCTGAAATTCCGGGTTGTTACAGGCGATAGTTAAATGACTATTCCGGCCTGCGAGGATTACGCATTGCAACAGTCTATCCATGTCGAAAATCTGATAAATGATAACAAATGTTCGTACCTTTATATGGAGTAAGATACTCTCTAGTAGTATTTAGGTAGTCAGCATCAACAACGTAATATTTATCTGCATATAAAGCAAATATTTGTTATATGTTTCAACCAAGTATAAAAAACATACAACTTTCATTATTAAAAAATTATACTAACCACCCGTTGGATGTGGAAAATGAAGCTTCGGTCTCCGTAAGGCTTTATTGAAAATCCTTGTGTCGTATGTGGTTCCCTCCCATTCGGCCAACACAAATGTAAAAAAAAACATATTAAAATCGCAAACATTCATGATATTTTGTGTGGCATATCCCTTTCGACCAATGTATTTTGCTTCTTCAGATTGTGGAACCGATGCCCTCACATATCTCTCATCTAAAGCGTCAACGTAGTCCTACAAATAAAAAAAAAGTAAATCATGATTAATTCATTTTTTAAAGTGTCACTAACATTAAAGTAACTAGAACATTTGATAATACCGTGAACATTGGATAATATTTTGGATTATATATATATATATATATATATATATATATATATATATATATATATATATATATGGTAAATTACACGGATGGTCCCTATGGTTTAGGGTAATCTGCGTGTTTGGTCTCTAAGAACTTTTTTTAACTCGGATCATCCCTACTTCATATTTTTGTTACACGTTTAGTCCCTGTCCACTCTAAAAAGACTAATTTACCCTTATTCTTTTTTTTTTCCTTTTTTAAATTTATTAATTTATTCAAAATAAAATAAAATATGGGCCATTAATTCTTAACCATATCCCTAAAGATTGGATCTTACTCAAACCCCTTTGCCTTTACCTTGTTGCTCTCGTCCGCCACCACCTCCACACACCGACACATCCCTTCTTCTTCCTCCCTCGTCTCTCGTCTCTTCACTAAAAAGTTTCACATGCTCAGTCACACACACATACACTCTATCTATATCTCTCTCACTCTCTCACTCACTCTCTTTCTAAGTCTAAACTCATCAAGTTCTGATATTGCTTTGTGAAACAGTAACGAAGATGAGATGTACTTCGGCGATTATGGGTTTGTGTTTTTTCTGGTTCGTTTTGGGGATTTCACCCTAGCAATTCAAAGTCATGAACGATTCCAGGGTTGTTTTTGTGTTTTTTCTAGTTCGTCAGTTGGGAATTGGAATTGTAAGTGGGTGGTAAAAGGAGATCAAAGAGAAGCTTGGAATGAGATAGATGATAGGTAGAAAAAGAGATTAAATCTCAACTAATCGAGTATTTCATCTCAAGAAAAAACCTAGAAAAAAGTTTGATTTCCATTGTTGGTGTTATGCTTAATCAGGATGTTCTTGTTTTTTATGGTCCCCACCAAGTGTTCGATCATTTATGTAGTCGGTTTTTTTTAAAGATCATGGTGAATCATATGTGAAGTTTTGAACCCTTCAATTAATTGGCGGAACTCTTGGTGTTATGCTTAATCGTGGTGAATAAACTTCTCCCCACCACCATCTTTAAATACAGATCTCGACTCCCACATAAGCCACCACTGTCACTTAGAATATGAAGAAACTGATTTCAAATTAACATGTAATTCAATTTTAACTTTTTTTTAGAAATCCAAACATGGAGAACCAAGGAGTTTTTATTTGCAATAGATTATTTGCTTTTGAGATTTTTTCTGGTGGAATCTAGTATTTTCCAGTGGAGTTCGGCTTTTTTCCGGCGAGAAGAGTTAGATTTTCCTGCGACGGAACATAAGGACGGAGGGAAGGGGAAGAGGGTTCAATAGTGTGGTTCTTGAATCAAAGAAATATGTTTTTAATTAATATTTTTCTATATTTATTTAATATTTTTTAATTAACTAGCAATTTAAACAATATAAAAGAAACCAGTAAGGGTAAATTAGTCTTTTTATAAGGGACAGAGACTAAGCGTGCAACAAAAATATAAAGTACGGATGGTCTAAATTAAAAAAAAGTTGTTAGGGACCAAACATGCAGATTACCCTAAACCACAGGGACCATCCGTGTAATTTACCCATATATATATATATATATATATATATATATATATATATATATATATATATATATATATATATATATATACATACTAACCATTTACCCGCGCAAAGCGATAGGTGCGGATCAACAAAATGACATAAAAATTTGTTAAACAAAATGATGAAGAGATAGAGATTTCTTATACCTAGGCTAGGATTAAACGTAAGACATTTTTGGGCTTATTCGATTTTAAGAGAAAGAAAAACAAAGGAGGAGGTAGCGAGCATGAGAGAGAACCAAGGTTTTGCGGTCAATGCCAAAGCATTCATGATAGATGAATGCTAGATCAATGCGCCTCTTCCAGTTTATATGAAATGTTTTATAACGTGTATATCGTATTAGACCGATTCAAATGGATATGAAAAACACTTGGTCAAACTTTGACCCATTCAAAATCTTATCATCATCTTATTTGACTTTTTCATTATTATTGACACATTCAGTATTTAGCGATTCAATTGGATATAAGGAACACTTGGTCAAAGTTTGACCCATTCAAAATCTTATCATCATCATCTTATTTGACTTTTTCATAAATGTTGACTGGATAAGATTTAGTATTTACCGATTCAATTGGATATGAGGAACACTTGGTCAAACTATGACCCATTCAAAATCTTATCATCATCATCTTATTTGACTTTTTCATAAATGTTGACCGGATAAGATTTAGTATTTACCGATTCAATTGGATATGAGGAACACTTGGTCAAACTTTGACCCATTCAAAATCTTATCATCATCATCTTATTTGACTTTTTTCATATTTAACCCATTTAATTTGAAGATAGGCTTAGAAGACCTATTCAGAATCTGTCTTTGACCCGATAAGATTTATTATTCTCCGATGCATAAAATTATTGTATATGCTGCTTAGAAGCTTATACCTCTTAAAATTCAGCAAAATCTTGTAAATGTCTTTTAAGGTGTGTGTGTGTGTGTATATATATATATATATATATATATATATATATATATATATATATATATATATATATATATATGGGTACGACGTTATTATAGTTAGTTTCTTGCTTGATTATGTCAGCTTGAGAACGGCTGCCACAACTGTATGAAAATGCCTATGAATTGTTTCCCCCGAATGATTAAAAATTCCGTGTAGGAACCTATTTGTACATCCATTAGCCAAAGTTATTAAGAAGATTCCTACCGACCTTCAATAGAAATATGACGTGTTCCTTTCAATCCATACTTTGTGTAACAACCCGAAATTCGTACCATTGCTTGTAATCCTTTTCGTAACCCATTTCGATAATCCATTCGTCGTTTCCAATTTTTGTTTCCAATTTCGCTATTTAATTAAGTCATTAATTTGATTTTGATACTATGACTTAATGGATGTACAAACACATTTAGAACTCACTTTAACACCTCATTCTAGTAATCGGGAACTTTTTAAGAATTAACCATACCGGGTTACGGCAACTTGATCGAGTGCGACCAAAAGCCCCGTCTAACGTCGGTATCGGGTAAAATTCCACCGTGTCCAAATCTTAGACACTATTTAAAGATGATTAAGCTTCCATTTGAAGCTTTTGCTCTCTCTCACTACTCTCTCTCTCTCTCTAACCTCTCTCCTCAACCAAGATTCAAGGTCCAAAAACATAGAATTAAGGCTCCAAATCTTTGAGGTAACTTCCCTAACTTGTTGTTCAACCTCTTAGGCCTTCAAATTCATGTTTAAAACTTGGAAAAGGACCATCTTCATGAGTTTACGGCCCTGGAACATGCTTGGGCTGTAAACTCAAGTAAATTGGGTTTTTGAGCATTAAAACCCCTCCAAACCAATTTTGGGACTTAGATACGACTATATGGCTTACCAATTCGGACTTAGAACACCCTAAACATGAATTTTGAGGAGTAAACATGAGTTTACTGCCCAACAACATGCTTGGGCTGTAAACTCATCATTTATGGGTAGTAAACTCAAAAACAAGTGTTTAAAAGCCATTTAAACACACCATTAGCCTTGGAATAAATCCTAGAACCAACCACAATCAATTTGGGGGCCTTAAACATGATGAAATCCCTTCATTTGAGAGTTTACGGCCATAACTCCCCAAGAAATAGTTCCAGGGCCGTAAACTCATAAAAACATGTTAAATGGTGCCCTAAATTCATCCATTTGCTTGTAAAAATTGTTGGAATCACATGTGATTGTCCTAGCATCACCAAATAAATTAAGGAATGAGTATGGGGGAGTTTACGGCCGTAAACTCCAATAAATGGTCACTAAGTGAGTTTAATCCATTTTAAGGCCCTAGATTAAATCCTAGCTAATTTTCCCAAGTGTTATCATGCCATTTAGCATCAAAAATGCCTCAACCATGAGTTCACGGTCGTGAACTCATGTGTGTATGTAGTGTATAGGGCCGTAAACTCCATAAGGAGTTTACTCCTAAAGAGTAAACTCATTTCCTAAGTCCCACACGTCCGTAGATGTCACCCGGGTCACTCCAAACACTTGTTTTGAAGTGTTTTCGCTCATTGGAGTGTATTATCATATCTAATTAGTGGTTTAAAAATCTAGTTAGATACATTTGGATATTATTTCATATTACTTATGAACCTCGCGTGTTATCAAGCCCCGAACCAACGCTTAGCATTCAAATCGTCGCGTTTCTCGTCTGGTGAGCTCATACCCCTACCCTTTTTTCACTATTTTTCACTATTTTCAGGGGGAATACAAGCAAAGTACAAGGGATACTTGTACTTAAAAACTTGTTTTACATGTGTATATTTCATAATTCATATGCTGTTAACACTGATAATCATAACAGATAACTGTTTGAAACTTGCAGGGTAATCATATACATTATTTGTGAAATTATTTATAAACTGTTATGTCTTATATTTCACAAATGGTTTTCCATATTTTATCAGTTAAAAGCATGACATTTGAACCTTTAACATAAAAGTTAGTACACTGTTTTGTCCTCAGTAACACTCCACAGAGATACGCGAGTGGAGGATTATTGTATTATTACTAGTAAATTTGTTAATCCTATATAATTGGAGACACATCCTCGGTGAACACTCCACAGAGATACGCGAGTGGAGGACCGCACCCGTAACCAGAATCTCTTAGATAGGGAGCGTGACTTGAGTGTATAGGTCTATACGGGGCTGACTACCCCACACCTGGCTGCTAGCTACAGCCGAACCGAAAAGGTTCAAGGGTGACGAAAGTCATAAGGTGATGTGGACTACTTATTGCCATATCTAGTCTATCGTGTGGTTATGGAACTCGCAATTAGGATAACAGAGATTTACTTAATAGTAATAATGAATAAAGTAATTAATTTACTTTGTAAATATTAGTTTTATATATGTGTTAAAACTAATACATTTCACAAGGATAACCAGGTTTTCAGTATACATCTTTCACATTTGGTAACCAACATTCAGGAAAATATGGGATTTTCCTGTGGAACATTTGTACATAACCAGAAAAGTGTAACAAACCAGATAACTTTACATTTCATAAGGGTAAACATGTTTTCAGTGTACATCTTTACATTATATTTTGGGATTCAATAACCAACTTTTAAGAAAATATGGGATTTTCTTGGTGTGTAACATTTTCAGAAACGAAAGGAACTTGTACATTTCTCACAAAACAAAACCGCTTATGAACTCACCAGCGTTATGCTGATTTTCAAATCGCTTGTATTCTCAGGTCCACATTAGACAGGTACCCGATGATTCCTTTTGGCGAAGACGGAATGCGCAGAAGACTCGTCTCACTTTTGTTTATATATACTATGTATCACACTTGTACAACTTTACTTTTGAAACAAATGTAAACTTTTATATATGTAATGTAATGGTTGTTTAGTTTACTTACTATGTGCATTGGATTTGATACTCAACGTGGAGTCAACCCCGGAAATGTTTCCGCCTTCGGTTTTTGGGGTGTGACACTTTGTAGCAAGATCAAAACATAATTGTCTAAATATTAGTACGTGCAGTCTAAACATTTCGTAACACCACCTACCACTCCCATTTAAGATGTCATTAATAAATATGTTCTTTGTGTGATCCGATGTGTGACATGGCATATGTGTGTTACGCATGTTATGAACAATTATTATCCATGTGACAGCTAATCCATATAATCTTTTTGAATTCTAAATCCTTTTCTTCTGTACAATATTCTTCATTATCATCATATGAATCAGAGTCATTACTATCCATCCTACATAATAACAGATCATGTTAAAAATAATATATAATGTTAAATGGTAACACATCATATAAAATGCAAAGTACATAACATCAAACAATAGCACATACAAGGATAACACATAATGTCAAACGAGAACACATAAAAGGATAACACATAATGTCAAACGAGAATGCATAAAAGGATTACACATCAATTGTTCAAGCGACACATCAATTCTTTATAAGTAACTTAAGGAACTCCATCTTTACGTCGTTATTCGTTGGAAACATAAAAGCTTCTCGATTTTGCTTTTTGAATAAGACAAGTAATGGTTATGAATATTATGTTGAACCTTCATTGAAACAGGGAAAAGTGACCACAATGTTCATGCAATCTGATAGTGTTGGAGAGGGATTAGTTGGTGGAAAGGTTTGTGTGCATTTTGTTGATAGGGAATCCAATACAACTTCTAGTTTTTCCTCAAGATATGAGGTTTTACTCTTGGTTGAACGATTGTTGGAAACATCCTTAAACTTCTTCCTTTTAGTTGAACTACTTTGAAGGAAACTAGGAAAAAGAGGCTCATCATCACCTAAATTGATTTCCTCATTTTCTTCATTTCCCTCCATGTTTTCTTCATGTTCATCATCGTTTAGAAATTGGAAAGAAGTCATAGAATAATCTCCAGTAGCAACGGAATCCCGAAACAAATGAGCATAATACGTCTTGTATATGGACAAATCTATGGCCCTAAATTTGGAAAAGTCTTTATCAACCTACAAGATAAACATATGACACTTAATTCATAGATTTCACCATGCAAACATAACTACAAATGCGTAAAAAGAATAGTAAATGTTACCTTTATTTTCTCATCCCACCACTCAGGCGATGCATCTAATAAGCTTCTTGTCCCATCGATTCCAGTTTCAAGCCTCATTAAGCGGTCATAAAGCTTCTAATCTTTTTTCAAATTGTCCCATTTGTTTTTAATTTGTTTTTTTTAGTAAAGACTTTGTATGTTTCTTCATGCATGCCTTTATCTAAATTCTCCCACCTGAGCTTATTGAAATGAGCATCGGGTATATGTCCCCTTTTCTTTTTCAACCAAACACATATCTGATAAACTTCATTGAAGTCTCATTATCCCAAACAATTTTTGGTTTATTCTTTATCTTACGTGTTTCACAATTAACAACATTAGGTCATTTTGGTCCATTATCTGAAAAATCACATTCAAAATCAAATTCATTGCATAAACAACAAGATGCAAATGGACTTCACTGATGAAAAAAACGTTGTGAAACAGTCAATCAATTTCAAATGAACATGTCAACATTAGATGCAAAGGAAAATAAATTATGAAGCAACAAAGAATTACACATAGTAGATGGATATGGCAAGATCGACAACACATTGAATAGAGATAGACATCAGATTCACTGTGCAATTTCAGAAATCAATTACATTCAAGGTGCAAAATCATAAATCAGCTTCAAAATCAGTCAACCAATTGAATGTGCAAAATCAAAGCAATTAACATGAGGTTGAAGATAAAACCGGAAACCAATTTCAGAAATCAAACATGAGATCGATTCCAGCCGATATTGTGGAATCGATTAGATGGAGTAAAAGAAAAAATATCATGCCTGAAAAGCAGAATAAAACACGTACGGACAGGCGAGAGTTGTGCAGAAGAACAATTATAGTGGATAGGAGAGAGTTGTCGAGGCGATCACATAAAACAAATACCCAGAATCAGAATCAAAAGCTTCGGAATCAATCAGATGGAAAGAAAAAAATCAGTATTACCTGTTACAGAAAACGATTGCATCCTCATAGGTCCTTGCAACCAGAATATATGGCAGAAATATTGCAGACAAATATTGGGTCAGAACTAGGCAGTGGGAGGCGACATCCTCGACAATGAAAGTAGAAGAACAAATGTAACAGAATGTCGATGAGTATGGGGATTTGGCAATTTTTTTATGATAGTTAAGGGTAATTTAGTCTTTAGTTGTTTAATAAGTCAAAAGGTATTTCAAAAAATTACAATTTGGAACTTCTTCAAAACTACTTTTGAAAGGCTAATCTAAAAGTTGTTTTAGAAGGACTTTTTCATTACCCAAACATTTTTTTAACTTATTGACTGTTCAAGAAGTCAATAAGTTAAAAAATTATTTTCAAATGAATATCTAAACATGTTCTAAATCTTTTTTAAACTAGTTTTCATTCACTAAAAAACAATACATTAATTAAAAAATAAAAAAATTTAAAAAATCAAAGATATAAAATAAAAATTCCAAACATAATTATTCTCTATTCCTATATTTCGCTCAAATGGATTCTTTCATTGCGAGAAAAATCTTCAAATTTTCACCCTCATAGTCGTCAGTTTTCATTTTTAATATCTCAAAATTGTTTTCCGTTTAAAACGTTGTTTTCTCCTCTCGAAATAACATTTGCACCTCTAGCATTTTTTGTTCCACCCGACTCATTATCGTCGCCTTGTTCTCTTGTAGTTGGACATACTGATCAAAATTTTCTCCAAAATGATCGATAGCGTTAGAACCTGAATTTTTTAAAGACGAACCAGACTCCGCTTTCTTTGCTCTATTTCTTCTTATCGGTCAATTAAAAGGTTGTTCATCTTCAAGATCCATCGGCTCATCATTGATGTCGATGTAACACCCCAAATTTCTAATGTTCAATGAAGGGCCAAAAGTGTAAATTTAGGAAAGGGACTCGACGAGTAGGTCCGCTTACTCGCCAAGTCGGAGCGGGATTTTGTCGCGGTTTAAGTGGCCAACTCGCCGAGTCGGCGGCTTGGACTCGACGAGTTGGTGCTGAAGAGAGAAAACCCTAATCCTGGGGGTTGTGCCCTATATAAAGCACATTATAACCCACCCTCAGCCTCTTTGCTACCCTTTTGAGATCCAGAAACCCTAAATCGTGAGTGAGAGCCCTTGGAAGCAATTTGGAGCCTTGATAAATGATTTTGGGTGGAAAGGGGCTTGAAGACCAAGAGGTTTGCTGCAAGGAGGGGTGTAGATCCGGGATCTACTTCAGTTGGAGCTTATATTGGAGGTAATAATCTATTTCTTGGACTCTTTTGCATTTAGATCTATTATCATGTGAGATTTGGGGAATTTTTGGTATGATTAAGAGCTATTTCGAGTTAGAGGCTTAGATCTGAAGTTGCTACTTCAGATCTAGGCTTGTGATGGCCCATAATGTCATAAAGCTTCTGTCTAAGAGTTATTGGTGAAGCCCCTTTATCATAAACCCAAGACCTAGAGTGTTTTGGGCTTATATCTCCTTGGTTTCACGTAAAGTTTGCAACTTTATGTGAGGGTTAGGCTGTAGAAAAGTGGATCTATGAATTGAAGCCCCTGCATGGCTTGAAAAGCCTCTATATGGATTGAGAACTGAAGGGACTCAACGAGTCACATGGGTGTACTCGACGAGTTGTATGAACATGTGCATGGACTCGGCGAGTTGGAAGAACAACTCGGCGAGTTGGAAGAACAACTCGGCAAGTCTGTTGAAGATTGCCTTGGACTCGGCAAGTCTGGTCGCAAAACCCCAACCTCTTTTGGTTAAAGATTTGGATTAAGTGAGTCGGTCGGCGACTCAGTGAGTCGGACAGGATAGGACTCAGAGATCGTTGGACTCGGAAAGTCTTGGGGCGACTCGGCGAGTTAAGTTGTGTTATGAGAGTTTTCTGGGAACGGGGACTCGGCGAGTAGAATCAACCAGGAAGGTTGACTTTGACTAAGGACTTTGACTTTGACCAAGAGTTGACCAGTTTGACTTCCAAGGGTATATTGGTAATTCTGGTATTTTTGGAATTGGTTCTTTGGTAGTGTTCTGTGGTGAAGTTCATGTCGGTGGTCGGAGCAGCTTGGTCTTATCTCTTCAGTCGTTAATTACAGGTGAGTTATCCTCACTATATCGACAGGGTCTACGGCAACAAGACCGGCCCTTTATCGGATGGAAATCCGGGTATTGTTTGTTATGTATTTGCTTTGCTAGATCTGCATCCTGGTATTTAGGATGGTGTTATGTTAGTGACCTGGTTAAGGTCGGTGCCCGGTATTTAGGGTAATGCTATGTTAGTGACTTGGTTAAGGTTGGTGCCTGGTATTTAGGGTAATGTTATGTTAGTGACCTGGATAAGGTCGGTACCCGGTATATAGGGTAATGTTATGCTAGTGACCGATTAGGTCGGAATCCTGGTTAGGATGTTGATATGTTATGTGATATGTTAGACTGTTTTGTCTGGTTAAGGATTTGTTATGTGATTAATTGTTTTATGTGCACATGGTTGATTAACGGGGGTTGGGTTGAGGCGGGTCCTGCTTTGTGTTGTAGGCCAACATACCCAAGGCGGACCGGATAATCCGAAGGCCCAACAAGCGGTCCGGATAGGCTGAAGGCCCCAAGAGGACGGACCAGACGTGCCGAGGCTCGGAGAGTGGACCAGGCTGAATGAAGGCCCGGTGTGGGCAGGCCAATCATACTGTAGACTCGATGTACATGGCTAGACTCGGAGGGTGGACCAGGTGGACCGAAGGCCCGGTGCGGGCTGAACAGTTACACAGTAGGCCCGATGTGCATGCCTGTTATATTTGTGATATGTTATAAGTATGTTTATGTGTGGTTGGTATTTTGGGGGTAACTCACTAAGCTTTCGAGCTTACATTTCAGTGTATTGTTTCAGGTACTTCAGAAGATCGTGGCAAGGCGAAGGCGTGATCGTACCGCTCATCATGTTTTATGATCTATGAGATATGGTTCTGGGGGATACTCTGATGTTTAAATTATTTTGAAAACAAGATGTATGAACTTAATGGTTTTTTAATGAAATAAAATGTTTTAAATTGGTTGAAATTTTTGGTCGTTACAGTCGAAGTGTGTTCAGCCGTCCGATTGTTGTGAACTTACCATGGGGTTTTTTGAACGCTTCGAACAAGAAGAAGCCCCTTCTGTCAGTTCTTTCCATTTTAGAGCATCCTTCAACCTTAGCCAAGTTTTGAGATATGGAAAGGTTTGGGTATTGTTGTTGTTTTTTCATATTGCTCCATGGTCTCGTTAAACACATCGAAATCGTTTGACCCGCTTTTGTGTAGATTGTTAATATTGTTGTAAATTCCGCCAAATTCGCCACATTGAGCCTCAAATCATGCCACTTTGAACTAATTTGGCTGGGAAGCACTTGGAGAAAATTCATAAAACCACCTTCTCTAAATAAAAAGCTAGCTGGTAGCTGAAAAGCTAGCTGATAAAAAATAACGTTTGGTAAAACTAGCTGAAAAGCTAGCTGGAATATATAAAATTACAAAAAAGGACATGTAAGAGTATGTGTTTCTATAATTAATTAAGGGGTGTATTTGGAAAATCTTAAAAAAGCTCCTAAAAAACTAGTCTAAGTAGCTTTTCAAAAAGCTAGCTTATAAGCCACTTTTTGGCTTACCAAACACGACAACATAAAAAAGCTCGAAAAATAAGTTATATTATTAGCTAGCTGTGGCACGCCAAATAGAACCTTAACAAACAACCAACATAGTACTATAAGTAAAAAACTTAAATAACCCATCAAACTGTTGGATTAGTGTCTAAGTCCATAACTATTTTGGTATGTACTTGACCCGATGGTGCATGGTCCTTTTGGGTTGCCTTCACCAAAGCAACTTGATTGGAGAAATAAATAAAGAGAGAGGTTATTATGATTTATTAATATGTTATAAGAATAATATATTAAATGAGAAATCATATTTGTTTAATTAATATTGGTCAATAATTAATTAAGAATTAATTTTGTGATCAAATGTAATTAATTAAACTAGAGGGGTTGAATTGTAATTATGTGATAGTTACAAAATATGGTAATGGTTATAATAAATATGGGTTGAACGAATTCAAGGAGATAAGGATCCTTGAAATCGTCCAAAGGATAAAAGATAAAGGTTTTCAAGGCTTATCTTATGGTTGCTTGGTGGACAAGCAACTAGATAAGGATAAGGACTGAAACCTAATCTCTACACCTATATAAATAATCCTAAGGCCATAAGAATTCGTCCATGCCTTGTCTAGGGTTCCTAGAAATGAATTTTATACCTCTTCCCTCTCTTTCTCTCTCTCTCTCTCTCTCTCTCTCTCTCTCTCTCTCTCTCTCTTGCTTCTCCATTTGCTCTTGGTGTTTGTGAACCATTAGAGGAGTGACACTTGTGACTCTAAGCCTTCCAAAGTCAATACAAGAAGATTTGGGATTGTTATTGCTACATAACAATCAAGGTAATATTATAAACCTATTCTTATGTTAATATGATTACTTATATGCTAGAATTAGGGTTTTATTATGTGTTCATAATGTTGTGTATCTAATAGTGAAAACATAAATCCAATGCTAGGGTTGCATGTACACATAGGATTGTTTGTATAAAACCCATCAGTGGTATCAGAGCATTTGGTTAACTTGTTTTCAATTAGTATTATACAATTTTATGAACTTGACATATTAGGGTTTATAGCTAATAAACCCTAGGAGGCTAGAAATTTCGAGATTAGGGTTTCTATACCCTAATTTGCGAAAATTTGAAAGGGTTTCAAATCCTTTACTTAAGCCTCAAGATTTCGAAATCTAGGGTTTGAAAAACCCCATGATTTTCGAAATTAGCCTCCTCCCCAAGATAAGATCCTAAATTTTAGGGATTTGGATTATCCCATATCTTGTAATTATCCTCTAGTTGTTATATATGGTAATTATAGATTTTGCATTATCCTAACCATAATTTCGAAATCTAGAGAGATAATTAAGGGATTAGGATATCTTAAATGTATAAACGGTAATTATCCTCATGATTTAGATAATCCCTTATTATTTAATAATTAAATTAATAGTCTAATTCAAGATAATTATTAAATCAAGAGTTTTAATATTTAAAATTTTTTAATTTAAATGTCATAAATTCGAAAATCTTAAGAGACATTAAAACTCAATTGTTTTTTGAAAAGTTTCAAAACTTGCCCTCAAGTTTTGGAATTTAAAAGTTGATTAAAAGTTTAATTAGGATGTTAAATTCTAAAACCCTAGTATTGTTTTGAAAAAGTTCAAATTACACCCTTATGGTTTTATTAATTAATTATGGTGTATAATTAAAAGAACTTTAATAAATCCATAAAAGTTTTGCTTTACAATTAAAAATATAATTGTTATATTTGACCACCTAGTATTTTAAAGTGTAAAACACACCCTATACTATATATAACATTAAAAGTCTAACATTATATATATGTATAAGTAAAAGTCAGACTTACCATTAGTAGACCTCATTCACGAAGCTGGTCTATAAGGGGTGTTTAAGGAAATTGCCTATAAAATGGCAATTGAATGGGTATCCACTCTTACCCACCGCACTCTTGACCAGTGGAGGGTCGTTAGCCGAACGGGTAGGATAGGACGAAACCTTCCATTATAAGTATAATAAAGTATAAAAGTAACTAAATGTTTTCACAAATTCCCAATCTTAGTTACTTAGGCAAAAGTGAATTGATGTGATTCCATGAAATTACACTTTGTACCCTTGCGAAGACGTTAGTGGAGCGTGTGTGGTTTACCGGCACACTAAATGGTTCTAAGTGAAGGTAGCAAAGGGTGACTCAATGTTTGTCATAGTTCGGTGGAGCGTGTGTGGTTTACCGGCACATCGAATAGATGACTGTAACATGTGTGGGCACCATGTAAGTTTGCATGGTTATTCAGACCCGCTTTGTGATCCTCGGCATCCCAGTCACAAACAAGAGGGGCATATCGAGATTTAAACATGCCATTGAAAGTTCAATGAATCTCAAAGGATCTAGGAGTTTTCATAGATTTAAAACTTAAATTCTTTTTCGTTTTTCGTGGTGGAAATTAGTGAATCGTCATTCACTTACCTTCAAATATTCTGCAATTAGGGTTACGACATCCCTCTCCCGAGTTGTAGAATATTGTGTGGGGTCCTAGCCTTAGTAACTCATTTGGGTGATTTACTAAGGACTCAATCAATCATTTAACTTGAATTCGTTTTCTCCCGTTTTGTAGATGTCAAAGTTCGACAACTATGGTCTTCCCAAATCCCGTGGAACAAGCTTTCCACATGAAGATGATATTCCACGATTCGATCGAGGAACAAGAGATCATACTTCACTTCCTCCTCCTCCTCCGATTATTCTCCCTAACCCACAAGTTCGAAGACTTGAAAAGTTCAAGATCACTCAAGCCCTTTTGGCAAGTAAACATAAAGAAGGAAAGTCGGTGTGTGCACACGTCATAGGGATGAAGTCACATATTGATAGGTTAAGAATGTTGGGATCCGTTGTCTGTGAGGAAATGGTTGTTGATTGGGTTCTTCAGTCACTTCCTAACTCGTATAGTGAGTTCGTAAGTGAGTACTATATGATGAACCACGACGTGACCCTTATAGATCTCACATATATGCTTATTGCTGCTGAATCAGCAATGGTTTGGCACAATAAAAAAGCAAAGTTGATTGGTGAATCTGCCTTCAAGACCTCTATGGATATAGATAATGGCAACGAAAGACATGCTATGATCGAAAAGTTTGATCATAAGAGAAAGGCAATGTCTGAAGTAGTTCCATGTCATGTTCCAAAAGAGTCAATTTGCTGTTATTGCCAAGAGAAAGGGCATTGGAGACGAAGCTGCCCTATTTACCTAAGAGATCTAAGAGATGGGAGAGTCAAAACGTATGGCTTTGCTTTAGGTAAAATCCATTGACTAACTCTTTTAAGCTTCTATTCTAGATTCTTAATACATAATGTGATAAGATTACAATTGATGTTTTATAGGATCGAAGAAAAGAAAGGAAGCTTAAGGGAAGAAGTGAGCAAAATCTAACCGTGAAGGAATGGATTTCGATCGCATTTCTAGAAGATTAGATTCTTGAGCTACTACTTAGAGTTAGAATTAGATTGCTAAGAAAGATGTATTAGCATAGTTTTTCAATGAATTGCATTGTAAGGACAAAAAATTTTCCGCAATAAAATAAATTTTGATTTTTATATTATTTATTTATCCTTGCAATGGCGTATATGAAAAATTGATGTTTGGATGTTTCTATTATTAGCAATAATGGATTTGGTTCTTATTATGTTATTTATGGAAAGTCGAGAATTTACCAAATAGGGAGAGTTTCTCATCGCCCAAGTTTCAATTGGACAGAAACTTGGAATCATGCAACTTGGTTGCACGATGAATGAGAAATTTCACATTTGGAAATTAGACTAATTCATTGACAAAGTGTCAGGTGAAGGACTAGGAGATCGAGCACACAAAGTTGCGTGTTGATCAAGTCCACCATAAGAGTAAATGTGATTATACTTACAAGATTAAGTGTAATTCTAGATTGATTGAAAAAAGGTTTAAATCAATAGTAGAACGAATAAGAAGAATCAAGTAGGCAGAAAGATAAAAGTTTCTCCATTCTAAGAAGAACGGAGAGTACCTTTTATGCTTTATGATGGGTCTTAATGATTAAGAACCATATCTCAATTGGTCCTCTAAGTGAGT
Organism: Lactuca sativa; assembly: GCF_002870075.4. Taxonomy (NCBI): domain Eukaryota; kingdom Viridiplantae; phylum Streptophyta; class Magnoliopsida; order Asterales; family Asteraceae; genus Lactuca; species Lactuca sativa. The sequence goes on from NC_056623.2 coordinate 112,576,970, forward strand.
CTTAGTATAATTGTATGTCTAAGAAGAGGAATCAAGAATTGAAGAAATGGTTAAATCAAGAAGTCAATCATACTTCGTTCCAAAAACAAGTCTTAGAGTTAAGATTGTGAAATTTAGTGATAAGTATTAAGAAGGTTTATAACATTCATCAAATGCGGAAAGTTGTGATGTCTTCGATAAGACAAAGACCAACTAGGACCAATTTATGAAGTGTGTGATAAAAGCTACACTAACTCTTGAATATTTGTTTGTCGAGAAATGGTTGTTGACAAGAGAATCTTATATGTCAAGGAGTCAGTGGGAGTCTTAATGGTCTTGAAAGGTTTCAAGAACAAATCAAATAAACCTTATCGATCATCACTAGCACACGAGTTGAGGTTTACAACCTATCGTGTTGACATTATTTTGTGCCAATCCAATCGAGTTAATTATGCATGTGAATCCTATGAGTTCTCATTTGAATGCATAAAAGGCAAGGACCTTGATCAATGGAAAATACATTGATAAGAAAAGGTGAGCTGCTTAACGACTTGGAAGACATGGTGGGCAGCTGTGCTACCATAAGGCAAGAAATCGAGATTAAGAAAGTTCGATCCATATGAGTTTGAATTTGTCGTAAGCTTTGTTTTTAACAAATTCACATGGATAGGAACAAATACACCGTTTAAATCTAAGTGTCATAAGATTTCCTCCTTCATGAAAATGATTGTGAGAAAATGCTTTCACTAAGAAAGATTTAAGAAGATAGTGATTGTAAAATTGCATTCTCGAATTCGATTATGGTTACGGTATCCCTTTCCATAATTTGAATTGTGAGGTTTGGCAATTAGTCTTAAGTGTTTAGACACACATATGAACTATCGAAGGCAAAGGTGTATAAGTTCAAGAAGCCTTGATAAAAGATTATCAAAGCACTAAGTATGAGAAACATGAACTTAAGAAATTCAATAAGCATTGTTTTTCTGAAAGTTAAGCTGTTTCTGAATACATGTCGAAGCTAGTGGGAGCATAAGTGTTATGTTTATAATAATCATCATGATAGTGGGAGCATAAAAGTTATGATTATATGATTATTAAGGCACATATTGCAAGTTGGCAATATTAATTATAGAAAACAAGAGTTATACCTTGCAAAGTCGTAAGGGTTGTTGTGACAACCTGAAATTTCCATTTTGTACGAACCTTAACTATTCAATAGAAGCTAGTCCAGTTTCAATGAACTTCAGGCTTTTCTGAATAAGTTTGTGTACATTAGGGTTTACATTTAAGGAGATATCAGGAGAGTGGATGCTCATGGGTTTGTGAAACTTGAGCATTTCAACACTTCATCATGTTAGAGACCAATTCCAGAATAAAATATTTTCTGCCAAAATATTTCAGGACTATAAATAGATTTCTGAACTAAATATTTCATTATTCACATTTCCAACTAGAGAAAAGCCAATTTCTCTCTCACGGATCTTCGGGTTTTCATCCCAAGTCGTGAGTCTACTTTCCTAGTTGTGTTTTAATGTTTGTTATATGCTTAATAACATAGTTTACATGTCTAATATGTGAGATCCGAGAGTTTACCGCCCAAGAACGTTCTTGGGGAGTAAACTCCAAAACGAAGCCTAAGAGCCACCTAGTCCCATTTCCTTGTTAGGTAGCTAGTTAAGGACAATATGTATGATCTTTTAAAGCTAGAACATAATCAAGAACAACTAGTTTTAAGAGTTTACGGCCCAAGAGATTCTTGGACCGTAAACACCTTTTTCAAAGGCTTAAAGTGCCCTAAACACCCCTTAAGGCTTTAGACAATAACCCTCTATTACTTGTAGCTTGAATGGGGAGTAAATTACATCAAAATCATCCCTAAAGGGGAGTTTACGGCCATGAAATACTCTTGGTCCGTAAACTCCAAGTAAAGGCACCAAAGTGTGCCTAAAGTCCCCTTTAGCCTTAAACAAAAGTCTAGGATTTATCCTTTGTGTGCAAGAGGCTTAAAAGAATTAAAACACCCACCCCATAGGAGTTTACGGACGTAAACTCTAGGGGATATGGTCTTTAGGCCGTAAACTCCTCAAAGGAGCATTCTAAGGCCCTAAACTACCTAAAGGATTAAAGCACCAATGCTAGGCTTATTCTAGAATTCATTTAACACTTCAAAACACCCAAAACCACCAAGTCAAGAGTTCACGGCCGTAAAATCAAGGGTTTACGACCGTAAACTCCAAAGGTGGGGTTTGTTGGGTGGTAAACTCATATACAAGGTCATTTGGTACATTAAACCCCTTTAGCCTTGTCCCGTAGCAACTTAGATGCAACCATTAGGACCTATAACACTTATACCAAGTGTTTACATGTTCCTGAGTGTCCCAACTTATTTCATTAAGTTATTATTTGGCTAATTAGTTATATATATATATATATGCTTATTATATGATAACTAGGCTCGTGCGTGTGAACAAGTCTCCGTTTGCCACCTAGCACGGTATCCGACACTACAATCCAAACCACTCACCACAAGTGAGTTCATACCCCTTTAAATTAACCTTTGAAATACTTTAAATGTTTTAAATACTTTATGGGGGGGGGGGGGGGGGAATACAAGTTCAATGCTTATAGTTATTGAAACCAATCACATGTGATTGCATTAATCACATGTGATTAATAACTAGAAAACCAATGATTTTATCACTGTTCAAACTGTTTATCAAACTGCTTTACTTTGAAATGTTTTACAAACTCTTTTACTTACCAAATACTTTTATTTAAACTTTGTTATACTTCTTATAAATTGCATGCCCATATATGTATAGATATATAAGCAATGTTTAAAGGGCTTAGGAAGGCCATCCGCCCTATTTCCTTTTTCTCGATTTGGATGTGGTCTGGTGGGATTTCGGGTGACCATCCGAAGGTCGTTTCAATATTAGTTATATATCAATTATACATATATAGACATAAAAGTACTTCCATATTCATGCGTACTATACACATTACTAGTAAGTTACCATCGGGGTAACACAGGATCATACTACTACAACTGTTAGATCAATGAGTCAGTTCATTCATGAGTCTATACATTACATTACTATGAGAACATATACAACTATACTAGAAAGAGAACATATACAACTATACTAGGATGAGAACATATACAACTATACTAAAAAGAGAACATATACAACTATACTAGGAGGAGAACATATACAACTATACTAGAACGAGAAACATTACATATACAAGAATACAATAACAATTGTGATCCACTGGATCAGAGCATGCCTTAAATGTCATGGCCCGAGTTGTAGCCAAAATTATCTTGGAGGGAGAGCGTGAGTTTGCGTATAGATCTATACTGGATTGACTATCCTACACCTTGCTGCTAGCTATAGCCGGACCTGCAGGTCTGCGGGTGCCAAACTTCATTTCGTTATTACGACCATTCTTATGTCGTTGTTACCAGTCGATAGTATGGTGCAATTATCACATTATACCTTAATATAAATCCGGTTTAAGGTAGTTAGTACAGCAGTAGTTCCTATAATACAAAACTACAGTACTACAATGATTTACCCATTACATATTTTTAGTGATAACCTCACTTAAACATTAATGTACAAACTATATTTGATAAATGATAGTTACACTTGGGAAATTACACACTTTTACAACAAACGAGCATACAAAACAGTTAAGCCTTGGTACAAGGCTACTTTAATAGAAAATATAGGTTTTTCTGAGAGATTCAAACTTTTACAAACACTTACATACATTTTACAAACTTATACTTGAGACACGTTCAAACGTTTTGACAACAAACATCGACACTAAAATACTTATGAACTCACCAGCTTAATGCTGATAAACTCTTTCAAAATAACTTGTATTCTCAGGTCATCAGTAGGCAGGTACCGATGCCAGCTTTTGAGAAGATGGAGCGCATTCAAGACTCATCATATTATTTTGATTTACATTATATTTTCGGTGTCTAAAACTGTATAGAACACGCTTGTATTAAAATTATATATTTAATGCAATGGATGATGTTGTTTGCTTATTTACATTTACTGTGTTGTGATAATGTACATGACGTCCTCCGCCCCAGAACGTTTCCGCGGTTCTTGGTTTTGGGGTGTGACAATTGTAATGTTGTTTTGCTATAATTAAGGGAGAGAATATTATGCTTCATTTCAAATCTAAAGGATTAGGTTGAGAAATGTTAATAAATTAAGTCAAAGGTAAATAGTGTGTTATTAAATTTTCGATTATGATTACGGCATTCCTCTTTACAATTCGAATTTTGAGAACATAGCAAATAAAACATTATGCGTCGTGTCCCATACGCTTCGAGTATATGATCGATTGCAAATGCTTTAATGTTTGACCATTCTAAAATTTTCCAAATGTCTAGCGCATTTAGAGGGAAAAAGGACGAGAATCGGTTTAGACTAAAATAATTAAACAACTATCAAAGGACAATCCAAGTTCGACGAGGATTGGTTACTTGTGAGTAGTTGGAAGTATAGTATTGGAAGATATGGAACTGTTTTCATATTGGATGGACCATATCGACATTATTAGGAATAGATAAGAATCTATTAAAAATAAGTTGTCATATGGAAAATATGGAAATGTATCCACATTGGGAATTGAATATTGATAATCTATGACTAGATTAGAAACTTTTATGCAAAAGGATGTTCAAAGGAATGTACTTTGAGTGAGAGACATCATATCTAAGGAATTGTCTTGTAACAATTTCCGATAAAAGACTTTGTAATATCATTGGCAATAGTCTTTGTGACTTTTGTGCAGTGACATTACGAAAGTATAAGTTGCATAGAATGTTAGAATCTAGCATACTCTATAAGTAGAAAGAATTTGATATTCTTTCACTTATGAAAAGGATTTGGAGTTGTGAAATGAGAATGATTGGAAATGTGTTCAATGTGATCTATTTCACAAAGTAAGAACCATAGGTAAACATTGTGTGCATGCTAGGAGCATGGGACAAGTGTTGTAATTCAAGTAAGAAGTTGATTACCCGAAACGACAAATAATGAGTAATCAATATGGTGATAAATAAAAGGTGTTTTATTTATACTCAAAGGTTTGAGGCCATATGGGATTAGTATTATTCTTGTGTTTCACATTTTCATGTTTTGACTTCCAGAATAATTGAGTTTATTAAGAATAATCGAATTATTCGAACGAGCCACAGTCATTCATATGTTGGAAGTAAATATGAATGAAGACTGTCGTGAATTGGTGTGTGGATTGTCTAAAGAGCATTAGACATAAGCAAATGTTTGCTGCAACGTTCATGAGTGCTTATGAATATGAATTTGAGCATGGGATTAAACCCACGCTCACTTGGATCACTCCATGAATTGTATCACGAGTGATTGGTGAGACGATAACATCTTATATTCTTGAAACCGAGATGTGTGAGTTGTATCTTCCGAATCGGTTGCACATTGATAATATGTAAACACACTAGTAACTTGGTGTTATAAAACATATTGTTGTGTGTGATTTGGTGAGTGAGTGCAAGCGAGCATTGTATCAAAGTTTATCCGTTCCTTTTATCCAAAGAAGGATAAAAGCGATATCTTTGGGCCCCTCGATGATTTTGAGATGACAAACGTAAATGCTTGGCCGGGATAGGGCTAATTTGATTTGTTCAATTAGTCAGTCGTCATAAATCGGAAATCGAGATATAGTACAAAGAGAATGATTTGAAATCATATCTCATATGATATCTAGAATGGAGGAATATATGATCCCTTATCTAAGGACACGCGTATCTGATAGGATCAGAGTTAACAGCGGCTTTGGAAAGCTACGATTGCAGGTCAGGATCTGAAGTCATACGCATAATAGTTATTAGACTTATCCAAGTGGGAGACTGTTGGATTAGTGTCTAAGTCCATAACTATTTTGGTATGTACTTGACCCGATGGTGCATGGTCCTTTTGGGTTGCCTTCACCAAAGCAACTTGATTGGAGAAATAAATAAAGAGAGAGGTTATTATGATTTATTAATATGTTATAAGAATAATATATTAAAGGAGAAATCATATTTGTTTAATTAATATTGGTCAATAATTAATTAAGAATTAATTTTGTGATCAAATGTAATTAATTAAACTAGAGGGGCTGAATTGTAATTATGTGATAGTTACAAAATATGGTAATGGTTATAATAAATATGGGTTGAACGAATTCAAGGAGATAAAGATCCTTGAAATCGTCCAAAGGATAAAAGATAAGGGTTTTCAAGGCTTATCTTATGGTTGCTTGGTGGACAAGCAACTAGATAAGGATAAGGACTGAAACCTAATCTCTACACCTATATAAATAACCGTAAGGCCATAAGAATTCGTCCATGCCTTGTCTAGGGTTCCTAGAAACGAATTTTATACCTCTTCCCTCTCTCTCTCTTGCTTCTCCATTTGCTCTTGGTGTTTGTGAACCATTAGAGGAGTGACACTTGTGACTCTAAGCCTTCCAAAGTCCATACAAGGAGATTTGGGATTGTTATTGCTACATAACAATCAAGGTAATATTATTAACCTATTCTTATGTTAATATGATTACTTATATGCTAGAATTAGGGTTTTATTATATGTTCATAATGTTGTGTATCTAATAGTGAAAACATAGATCCAATGCTAGGGTTGCATGTACACATAGGATTGTTTGTATAAAACCCATCACAAACAACCTAAAACAACCCAAAAATACGACCCAAAAATTTTTGTTTTTAAAAAGTCGTAACACTGAATGTCATATAATAAAAACCATACGTCGGGTATCTCAAAAGCCGTAATAAAAGTGTCGTATCAAAAACTGTATCAAATCATGTCTAAGTATCTGAACAAAATTCCCAGGAATAAAGCTGAAGCTGTGGTGTGTGCGATGCCATCATCCCGAGCTCTTCCCTTTACTTACGGAAGTACCTGAAACCAAAACTGAAACTGTAAGCACAAAGCTTAGTGAGCTCCCCCAAACTACCACATGCCATACAAACATATAAACAACTACTGGGCCTCACCCACTGCATCGGACCGAAGCCCGGAAACTACATCGGACCGAAGTCCAGAACTAACCAGGGCCCTGCCCTTTGCATCGGACCGAATTCCGGAACTAACTGCATCGGACCAAAGTCCGGAACTAAATGGATCGGACCGAAGCCCAGAACTGACTGCATCGGACCGAAGTCCGGAACTACTAAACATAGCATAGCATACACATATCAACTAGCATAACAACATAAACTGCATACTGAGTCGGATCGTGCCCGAAACATATAACACGCAAAACCTGTCTGAGCCACGAAGGTATCAAACATTCTAACTACTGCATCGGACCGAGGTCCGGAAACTACTACTAATTAAACGGGATGGCATTGTGGCCTTAGACCCGTTCCTACTGGAAGGAAACTCACCTCGTAGCCTAGCTGCTGAAAGAACTACTCCGGAATCTGTCTGTTGCGGCTCCAGTTTCACCCCGGCTACAATTTCCATGAGTACGCTTAATCAAATACTGATAATAATACTGAGGGAAAATGACTATCTTACCCCTAGTCAAAGTCAACCTATTGGTCAAAGTCAACATTCAGTTGACCTGACTCGTCAAGTTGGGTCACCAACTCGTCGAGTCCTTACTTTCACTTTCTTGCTTCTGCTCGCTACTACTCGTCGAGTTTGGCATAGACTCGACGAGTTCCTCTTCGATACTAACACTCAGTCAATCTGCATCCGACTCGCCGAGTTGTATGAACAACTCATCGAGTCCTCCTTCAACACATGAACACTCTAACTATGACTTGCCGAGTTGTATGAACAACTCGTCGAGTCTGTTCTTTAGGCATGAAGATTGCCTTGGACTCGCCGAGTTAGGGCATTGACTCGCCCAGTTCTTCCATGAGTGAGTCTAACCTCCAGCTCACTGAGTCCATTTCTCACTCACTGGTTCCACTCGGCATAACTCGAAAAGGGGAAAACAGGGGACTCGCGACTCGACTCGTCGAGTCTGAAGAACGACTCGCCGAGTCGTATACATGAAATCACTATATACTCGATTCTGCTTGAATCCAGTTCATTCCATTCGTAGATCTGGGTTCTTAGGGCTTGCTTAACACGTAAAGTTTCCAACTTTACGTGTAAATAAACACCAAATGAAGGTTCTTAGGGCTTGCTCAAATACCGACTCACACGTGCCTGCTCGGAGGACACGTGCTTTGGGCAGAACATCGCCCGCTCAAGAAACATCCTCGTAATCACCGTAATAGACTCAGTACCCTGCTTGAGGGTCAGAAACTCCTGGGCCAAACGCTCCCTCTCTACCTGGGGAACGTACTCATCTCGGAACATAGCAGTGAACCTCTCCCAGGTCACTGCCGCGAGCTCAGCAGGCGTATAGTGCGCCGTCAAAAACTTCCACCAGTCCTTCGCTCCCAAGCGAAGCTGGTTCAGTGCGAACCGGACTCTCAAATGCTCAGGAGATGAGCAAGTAAAGAAACACCCATCTATGTCTGAAATCCATCTCATCGTCGCAATCGGGTCCTGGGTCCCATCAAACTCCGATGGTTTTTGTGTTGCTGAACTCTTGGAACAGCAACACATCACCACCCTGCGGCCTCGTCGCAGCTATAGCTACAGTGGCCGCAACAACAGCAGCCTCAGAAAGAGTAGTGTACTTCTTATCAAATGTTTTTATCAACGTGGTCTTGATAGACCCGAACATCTCTGGTATCTCTGCTCTGATGGCCGCAACAACCTCCTCCTGGATGATCTTACGGATCTCCTCATCCCTCGTATCATTGGTCCCTGATGTGTGGCGTGTCCCAACCATGATCTCTCTCTCTGAAATACAACATAAAAAATAATATCAGGGACTCGCTCGAGTATACTCATACTCGAGTACTCCATCCTACTTGTTCCTTGGTACTCCAAGGATTCTTACTTGGACTGTGAACTGACCCGGTGTCTTCAGTAGTACGGGCCCAATACTACTGCCCACACTGCATCAGTATCCACCCCAAGTCCTCCTCCCAGAGTCCCAAATCCCAAGCAGTCTACTCTCTCTAATCATATGATACTCGCAAATAGATCTCTCATAATCTCCTCGCTGCTACCTAACCACTCTGAAATATTCATAACAACAAGACTCGTAGACTCAGGCATCACATATCAGGCCACTCTAGTCCTAATAAGAATACATAGTCTACTCTAGCATGCATATCATAGCTCATCATATAACATATCACATCATATCTCATAACACTTATAATAATGGTATTTTGGGAAATCACCGTTCGGGCGCTGGCTGTTCGTACACACGACTTTGCTCTGTTTGTCTCGTAAGTTCTTCTTTTGAAAACTTGTTTTATTATCAAAATTTTCTCAAATCCTCGGTTTGAGTTCAGATACGCCCGAAGGTGCACCCGAATCCCTCAAACCTAGGCTCTGATACCAACTTGTAACACCGTAAAAATTAAAACAATTTTTCACATTTGAAAAACACATTTTAACAAAACCATTCATTCATAAAATGTCATAGCATCATGTTTTTATTTCACAAATGTCTCGCAAGATCAAAATACATCCAATCCCATGTGTGTGTACAAATCAAGAAGGCGCCTTCCCGCGGTCATCACTGGTATCTGAAACACATAACACTGAACACTGTAAGCATAAGCTTAGTGAGTTCCCCAAAATACCACACTAATCACATAATAGCCACTCGAGGCTGTAACTCTGTTGACCCTCTGGTCAATGTGTCTCAGTGGAGCCCTCCAGCCCCAACTCTCTGTGGGCCCTCTGGCCCTAACTCTAGGGACTCGAAAGTCCCAACTCTGTAAATCTGAATCATGTATATCACATATCACAATAAATCACATCACATAATAACATGCAATCACATTGGCATATAACTTTATCCTCCAAGTGTAGCCCTTTCCTCTGTAGATCTCAGATCCAAAATGGCACCTCAAGCTTTAGCTTCCAAGAACTCCCTTCCTTCTTCGTCACCAAGGCACTAAAGCACCAAGAAGCTCAAATTAACACTCTCACACACTAAGGACGATGGGGCACTCTTTTAGGGTTTCACTCACTGATATGGAGGCTAAGGAATGAGCCATAATACCCTTTAAATAGTGCACAAGATGGATTAGGGTTTTTGCACTTGGGCCGGGTACGCCCGACGTAACTCTAGGTACGCCCAGCGTACCTTGGCGACTCCGCGTCCAAATTAAGCGCGGGTGAGTACGCGCAGCGTACCCCTCTGGTACGCCCAACGTACTTACTTGCTACACACCCTCCACTCAAGGACTAAACATGCCCATCCAACAAAGAAGAAGGATGAAAGAAATGTACCTGAATCTCGGGGCGTTACAATTCTCCCCCACTAGAACCAGACTTCGCCCTCGAAGTCTCATTCCTCGAACAACTCTGGATGCTACCCTCGCATCTCCGACTCTGACTCCCAAGTCATCTCGGACCCCTTCCGATGTTGCCACTGAACCAAAACCAAAGGTACTTCCTTGTTCCTCAAAACCTTGATCTTCCGATCTCTGATTGCCACCGGTCTCTCAGCATAATTCAGGCTCGCATCCACCCGAATATCCTCCAATGGTACCACCGCTGACTCATCGACTATACACTTACGCAATTGGGACACGTGGAAAGTGTCATGGATCTGACCTAACTCTGCAGGTAGCTCCAACCGGTAGGCTACCCTGCCTACCCTTGCAATCACCCGAAAAGGACCGATATAACGGGGCCCCAACTTGCCCCTCTTCCTAAATCGGATCACTCCTTTCCAAGGAGAGACCTTCAGGAGTACAAAGTCACCGACCTGGAACTCGAGCTCGGACCGGTGCCTGTCCGCATAACTCTTCTAACGACTCTGAGCGGTCAATAGCCTCTGCCTGACCTGCTGTATCTGCTCAGTCGTCTGTAGCACAATCTCTGTACTACCCATAACACGTTGCTCGACCTCTCCCCAGCAAATGGGGGTCCGACACCTCCTCCCGTACAACAGCTCAAAGGGTGGCATACCAATGCTCGAATGTTGGCTGTTGTTGCAAGAAAACTCTGCCAAGGGCAAATACGTGTCCCAACTTCCCCTGAAATCCAACTTACATGCCTAGAGCATATCCTCGAGCATCTGAATCGTCCGCTCACTCTTACCGTTAGTCTGGGGGTGATATGCGGTACTAAAATGCAGCCTAGTACCCAACTCCTCGTGAAATTTCTTCCAGAATCTGGAAGTGAAACGCACATCTTGGTCTGAGACAATCGAGATCGGCACTCCATGTCGTGATACCACTTCCCTCACGTACATCTCTGCAAACTTCTCTGCGGAAGAGCTCTCACTGATAGAAAGGAAGTGGGCGCTCTTTGTCAACCTGTCCACAATCACCCAAATTGCATTGACTCCCCTAGCAGTCCTTGGCAATTTGGTGATAAAATCCATGGTAATCTGTTACCACTTCCTTTCGGGAACCTCCAAAGGCTGCAACTTACCATGCGGTCTCTGGTGCTCGGCCTTAACCCTACGACAGGTTAAGCACCTCTCAACAAACCACACGACATCCCTCTTCATGCAGGGCCACCAATACTCCTTCTTCAGGTCTAAATACATCTTAGTGGCCCCAGGATGGATCGAGAACTTCGACCGGTGAGCCTCTTCCATCAAGATGGTACGCGTCCCTCCTACAAATGGTACCCAGATACGCCCCTGGAATGTCATATGCCCCCGGCCATCGGTAACGAACTCCGATACCAACCCAACAACTCGCTCTCTCTTCTGCATCTCAGGTTGCACACCCTCAGCTTGTGCCCCACGAATGGTGTCCAACACCGGAGCTATCACGGTCAATCTCAAACATACATCTCGCAATTGGGTGCTCTCCGCCCTGCGGCTCAGTGCATCGGCTACAACATTAGCCTTGCCCGGGTGGTACAGGATCTCACAATCATAATCCTTGACCACGTCCAACCCCCTCCTCTGTCGCATGTTTAGGTTGGGCTGACCCATCAAATACTTCAGGCTCTTGTGGTCCATGTATATCGTACACCGAACCCCGTACAGATAGTGACGCCAAATCTTGAGGGCGAACGCCACTGCCCCCAACTCTAGATTGTGGGTGGGATACCTCGTCTCATGAGGCTTCAGCTGCCTCGATGCGTATGCTATCACATGCCCTCTCTGCATCAGCACCGCTCCCAACCCCAAGATCGACGCATCACAATACACCACAAAGTCCTCCATCCCCTCTAGGAGGGCTAGCACTGGGGCTTCACATAGCCTTTGGCGAAGCATCTCAAAGGAGGTCTGTTGCTCTGGTCCCCATGAAAAAGTGACACCCTTCCGGGTTAACCTGGTGAGTGGCACGGCGATCTTGGAGAAATCCCTGATAAATCTCCGATAATAGCCTGCCAACCCCAAGAAACTCCTGATCTCAGACGGTGACCTCAGCACCTCCCAACTCATCACTGCCTCCACTTTGGCCGGGTCGACCAAAATCCCCTTCTGGTTAACGAGGTGCCCTAGGAATTGGACGTCTCGCAACCAGAAATCACACTTGGAGAATTTGTCGTAAAGCCTCTCCGATCTCAGAACTCCGAGGATTTCCCTCAAATGCTCCTCATGCTGCTCTTTGGATCTCGAATACACCAAAATATCATTGATGAACACGATCACCGATCGATCCAACATCGGCCTGCATACTCTGTTCATGAGGTCCATGAACACTGCCGGGGCATTGGTGAGTCCGAAAGGCATCACCACAAACTCGTAATGCCCATAACGAGTCCTGAACGCTGTCTTCTGGATGTCCTCATCTCGCACCCTTACTTGATGATACCCCGACCTCAAATCGATCTTGGAGAACCAAGATGCTCCCTGCAACTGATCGAACAAATCATCGATCCTCGGCAACGGGTAACGGTTCTTGACCATCAGCTTGTTCAACTCGCGGTAATCAATGCACATCCGGTGTGAACCATCCTTATTCTTGACAAAAAGGATAGGCGCTCCCCACGGCGAGCTGCTCGGCCAAATAAACCCCTTTCCCAACAGCTCCTGAAGCTGCGAGGATAACTCTTGCATCTCTGGAGGTGCAAGGAAATAGGGCACCTTGGCAATAGGCGCGGCCCCCGTAACCAAATCGATACTGAACTCCACTTGCCTCATGGGAGGCACACCCGACAACTCCTCTGGAAATACGTCCGGGAACTCACGCAATATCGGAACCTCCTCAACTGACCTCGGTCTCTCTAAATCAACCCGCGTATCCATCACATACACCACAAAGCCCTTACAACCCTGCTGTAGACACTGCCTCACTCTAGCAGCTGAACAAAATGCTGACCTCGAACGTGTACCCTCGCCGTACACCGTAAGAACTCCCCCACTAGGGTCTCGTATGGTCACCAGCTGTCGCTCGCAGTCGATAACTGCACCGAATCTGCTCAACCAGTCCATGCCCACAATGACACAGGCATCACCCATCGCAATAGGAACCAAATCAATCGGGAACTCAACACCGAAAATCTCGAATACGCACCCTCGGATCACCTCTGTGGCATATATCACCCTCTCGTTAGCTATAGAAACTCTCAGAGGCCGACTCAATGCCTCACGACTAACACTGATATGCTGACTAAAAGCCAAAGATACAAAAAAGACCGACTCGCACCCGAGTCAAATAACACCAAGGCAGGTACAGAATTCACAAGAAAAGTACATACGCATAACATAATATAAGCACAATATCTCAACATCAAAATAAATACACGAAAGAATACATACCAGCCATGACATCGGGCGCTGCGCGGACCTCCTCCACGGTCAACTGGAAGGCTTTCCCTCGTGCCTTCGGTGCCTCGGCTTTTACTGGCCGGCTCTCGGTATCTCTGATTGCAGCAGGGGCAGATCCCTGAGATGCTCCCTGTGCTGATCCCCGCAACTGCGGACACTCCGCCTTCTGGTGTCCGGTCTAGTTGCAGTGAAAACATACTGCAAACCCCTTGGGGCAGTCCTTGGACATATGCCCCTCCTTGCCACATTTATAGCAAGACCCTGCTCTGCACACCCTGTCGTGGCTCTTGCCGCACTTGCCAAAAGTGCGGTCCCTCTGGCTCCCTGATCTCTAATCGGCGGGCTTGGCCCGCTTGGCTACCAGCTGAGACTGCACCGGTCGCCGATCCCTCCCCTGAGACTCAGCCTCCTCCCTAGCCTGAGTCTCCAGCTCTATCTCCCTCTTCCGGGCATTTGCTTGAAGCTCGGCAAATGTCCGGTACGTCGATTTCACCACGAATTCACGTATATCCCTCCTCAGAATGCTCAAATACCGACTCATACGTGCCTGCTCCGAGGACACGTGCTCTGGGCAGAACATCGCCCGCTCATGAAACATCCTCGTAATCACCGTAACAGACTTAGTACCCTGCTTGAGGGTCATAAACTCCTGGGCCAAACGCTCCCTCTCCACCTAGGGAACGTACTCATCTCGGAACATAGCAGTGAACCTCTCCCACGTCACTGCTGCGAGCTCAGCAGGCGTATAGTGCGCCGTCACAAACTTCCACCAGTCCTTCGCTCCCAAGTGAAGCTGGTTCAGTGCGAACCGGACTCTCAAATACTCAGGAGACGAGCAAGTAAAGAAACACCCCTTTATGTCTGAAATCCATCTCATCGCCACAATCGGGTCCTGGGTCCCGTCAAACTCCGGTGGTTTTTGTGTTGTTGAACTCTCGGAATAGCAACGCATCACCACCCTGCGGCCTCGTCGCAGCTATAGCTGTAGTGGCCGCAGCAACAGCAACCTCAGAAAGAGCAGCGTACTTCTCATCAAATGTCTCTATCAGCGTGGTCTTGATAGACCCAAACATCTCTGGTATCTCTGCTCTGATGGCCGCAACAACCTCCACCTGGATGATCCTACGGATCTCCTCATCCCTCGTATCACTGGTCCCTGATGTGTGGCGTGTCCCAACCATGATCTCTCTCTCTGAAATACAACATAAAAAATAATATCAGGGACTCGCTCGAGTATACTCACACTCGAGTACTCCATCCTACTTGTTCCTTGGTACTCCAAGGATTCTTACTTGGACTGTGCATTGACCCGGTGTCTTCAGTAGTACGGGCCCAATACTACCACCCACACCGCATCAGTATCCACCCCAATTCCTCCTCCCAGAGTCCCAAATCCCAAGCACTCTACTCTCTCTAATCATATGATACTCGCAAACAGATCTCTCACAATCTCCTCGCTGCTACCAAACCACTCTGAAATATTCATAACAGTAAGACTCGTAGACTCAGGCATCACATATCAGGCCACTCTAGTCCCAATAAGAATACCTAGTCTACTCTAGAATGCATATCATAGCTCATCATATAACATATCACATCATATCTCATAACACTTATAATAATGGTATTTTGGGAAATCACCGTTCGGGCGCTGGCTGTTCGTACACACGACTCTGCTCTGTTTGTCTCGTAAGTTCTTTTTTTGAAAACATGTTTTATTATCAAAATTTTCTCAAATCCTCGGTTTGAGTTCAGATACGCCCGAAGGTGCACCCGAATCCCTCAAACCTAGGCTCTGATACCAACTTGTAACACCGTAAAAATTAAAATAATTTTTCACATTTTAAAAACACATTTTAGCAAAACCATTCATTCATAAAATGTCATAACATCATGTTTTTATTTCACAAATGTCTCCCAAGATCAAAATACATCTAATCCCATGTGTGTGTACGAATCAAGCCGGCGCCTTCCCGCGGTCATCACTAGTACCTGAAACACATAACACTGAACACTGTAAGCATAAGCTTAGTGAGTTCCCCAAAATACCACACTAATCACATAATAGCCACTCGAGGCTGTTACTCTGTTGACCCTCTGGTCAATGTGTCTCAGTGGGTCCCTCTAGCCCCAACTCTCTGTGGGCCCTCTGGCCCTAACTCTAGGGACCCAAAAGTCCCAACTCTGTAACTCTGAATCTTGCATATCAAATATCATAATAAATCACATCACATAATAACATGCAATCACACTGGCATATAACTCTATAATACTCTGTCTCTTAACTCTAAAAGTATAGTGAGAAGACTCACCTCGGGTATCTCGGTAAATCTATGACTCGGTAAACGCTGGCCTAGCCTCCGCCTAATCATATGAAATAAACAGTCTATTTAATATAACTCTCAAAGGCTAGACTATGCTCTCTTATGACACTCTCAGAAGGGTAAAAGACCATTTTACCCATCTCATAGCTCAAAGGCCCCACAATAGACCATACCCTAAAAGTCAACCAAAAGTCAACTCTCCGGGTTACGCTGCGCGTACCAGATGTGTACGCTGAGCGTACCCGGCTACACCTCAGAATCGGGGAGCGCCACCCAGTACGCGGCGCGTACTAGGATTTACGCCCGGTGTACTCCCCTGCATCAACCGTTTAGCTCTTGAGGTCTTAAACAGTTAAGACCTACGTCCATATTTTAGATCTGACCCCTTCTAAGCCCCTTAATCCATAAAGTTGATGACTTTAAGCCTTTGCATGGCTGAACAAGTCACCAACTCTCACAATGATCCAACCTTCAACTCTAGAAGGCTAAATACACATGCATGACTTCAAACTAACATCCAAGATGGAAACTTTATGGATCTAAATCACCAATAAAACTGAAAGGGGACAGATCTCGGACCATGGAGCACTTTACACTCATAAAGTCTCCACATTTGGGGTTTTTAGCCCTAAAAAGGGCACATACAACAACAACCAAAAGAAGAGGAAAGTTTTGAACTTTATACCTCCAAGTGTAGTCCTTTCCTCTGTAGATCTCAGATCCAAAATGACACCTCAAGCTTTAGCTTCCAAGAACTCCCTTCCTTCTTCTTCACCAAGGCACTAAAGCACCAAGAAGCTCAAATAAACACTCTCACACACTATGGACGATGAGGCTCTCTTTTAGGGTTTCACTCACTGATATGGAGGCTGAGGAATGAG
Source organism: Lactuca sativa (assembly GCF_002870075.4). Taxonomy (NCBI): domain Eukaryota; kingdom Viridiplantae; phylum Streptophyta; class Magnoliopsida; order Asterales; family Asteraceae; genus Lactuca; species Lactuca sativa. The sequence goes on from NC_056623.2 coordinate 112,593,996, forward strand.
CCATAACACCCTTTAAATAGTGCACAAGATGGATTAGGGTTTTTGCACCTGGGCCGGGGACGCCCGGCGTAACTCTAGGTACGCCCAGCGTACCTTGGCGACTCCGCGTCCAAATTAAGCGCGTGAGTACGCGCAGCGTACCCCTCTGGTACGCCCAGCGTACTCAATTGCTACATACCCTCCACTCAAGGACTAAACATGCCCATCCAACAAAGAAAAAGGATGAAAGAAATGTACCAGAATCTCGGGGCATTACATATACTCTGAAATGTCACAAAGATCTTGGATCTCCTTCTTCTCCTCTTGATCTACCTTCCTTCTTCTCTCAAGATCTTCAAAGAATCACACCAAAACACACAAAATGCTAAGAGAGTTCTAGGGTTTTGAGAAGGATGCTCTGGGGGTGATGGGGGTTGACTTGGGGTCCCAAAAAGTTGATTAAATAGGGTGTAAACCCTTGAAATTAGGGTTTCATCCAGACTGGCAGACTTGCCGAGTCCAGAATATGGACTCGCCGAGTCGCCAACTTAAACGTGCTCAATATCCCGACTCTACACGACGAGTCTGGCTACTGACTCGTCGAGTTCCTCTTGAAAACTTGAAAAATAATTATGATTAAATAACATACCAGAATTTGGGGTGTTACACAACCAACATAGTCTTAACAAACAACCAACAAGAACTTATCCCTATTTAATATTCATTGTATTGTCACCTTAATTTCGTTCTCAATTTTCCCTTCAACCCTTTTAGCCAATTTTTTCTTTATAATCCTCTTAGATTGCTTCTGTTTACGTGAACCTGTTGTTTTTGAACCACTTCCTTCCTCTTCATTACCAGCTTTAGTAGTTGATCTCTTTCTCTTCACCTTGAGTTTTTTGGGCCTCTCAACTTTAGGACATGTAACCTTGTTTTGACCAACTTTTTTTACACACACTACAAAGAATTTTCTTCCCAACCTTTGACACAATGTTTCTAGTAGTATTTTCACCTGGGTCTTTCCTATTATTGACTTTAGGCATGCCTGGCATTTTCCTCTTCAAAGGTGGATGTGGTGGTATGGATTCAATACTTAGCCACATATTGCTGCCATTCATCCCTTTCATTGGATACTTGTAAGTGTTTTTGTAAACAGCTCCAAAGAACATGTGATCCACGTAACTTCCCACATCTCTATTTAGGTAAGAAATAGTTGCAACTGAGTGCACATATCCATAGCCATTTAATTGCCATACTCTACAAGAACATGTCTTCTTGTCTAAATCCACCACATAAGACAATGCTATGTTTCGTGTCTCAAACTGGTTCAACCCAGTTGGTAAAACCTGCCAATATCTAATAACATTGTGTAAAAGTTAATATATGTTTACTATTTCTGATGATGTTAAAAAACTAAATCTAAGTTTACCTTTGAGCTTTTTTCAATTGATTCAGTACGGATGTAATTGCTGGACATGGTTGAAAATCTGGCCATGAACTGCCTTTCATGCTCAAATGAAACTGTCTTTCCATAACATACAATCTAATCTCTTCAAGAATTGTGATGATTGGTTTTTTCCTTGCATCTCTTATGACATTGTTAAAGCTCTCCGACAATCCATTTTCTACAACATCACAGATCTTGCCCTCTTGAAAGAAAGCTCTACACCATGATTATAGGTTCTTCTCCATTAGATACTCAAAGGCTGAAGGATTGAGAAGTTGAATTTCCTTCATTGCTGCATTGTGTAAAGGCTCAGTAGATGCCTTACATGCCTTCTAAAACATCTTCTCATAACGTACTCCGGGGAATCTTTTCCTGAAGTTGGCAACAATATGCCTTGTACATTGTCGTTGTTCAACACTAGGCAAAATCTCTTTCACAACTTCCAATAGCTCCTTCACATATAAAGTTGAATTGGCAAAACAGTACAAGTAAATATCATTTAGAAATAGAATACAAAAAAGTAACATACCTTATGCTGATATGACATCAATGTAAATCCAAAACCATTTGCCATTCCTAAGTCATCTTTTTAAATTCTCCAAAAACCATTTCCAACTCTCTTTGTTTTCCACACAAACAACTGCCCATGCAATAGGGAATATATGATTATTAGCGTCCCTTCCAACTGCACTTATTAACTCTACAGTACATAACCCCTTAAGGGAACACCCATCCAGGTTAATTTCTCTTCTACTGCTCCAACCTTTCTTTAGTCCCTCAAAACATACATAAAACTCACTAAAATAAGTTTTCCCATATGGAATACTATTGACATCCATTTTCACAGTTTATCCAGGGTTTGATCTTCTTATCTCCCCACCATATGACCAAAGCTTTGAATAGTGCTCAACCAATGTGCCTTCAATTAGCTCAATATCATGCTTTTTTGCTCTCGTACATTGACCTATACTTACATCAATACCAAAAGTCTTTTTCACCTCTTTTCTGAGCATCCTAACACTTATTTTCTATTTTTGTAAGAACTCAGTTGTGAAATGGCTGCTAATCCAAGCATAGCTAACAATTGATTCAAGTTTGAAATTTCTTGCGCAATTATGCTCATGTATAAGGGACTTAATCTGGAAAGCATTTTCTTCACTCATCCATGAAGCCCATAGCCTAAACTTACACTGCCCAGAACAACATTTAACTAAAAGTCTTTTACTGTCATTTTTTTTGTAGCACAACTGATAACCATTAGCAACAACATAATTACATAACATAAGCTTTAACTGTTTTGGACTATCAAATCGCATTCCTAACACATATTTTTGTTTTTTCCAATGTACATTTTCATTGTATGTAGTAACCTCTTCCAGATTTGTCTCATTGTCTTCCATTTGAAGATATGGATCCTCATGAGGTGGATTGTTTGGAGTTGACTGCACCTTTGGGCATAGCTGTGTAACGACCCAAATTTTCAAATAAAATTTTCATTTTTAATTAGCCAAACATTCCCATAAAATTTGAAATAACATTAACATCTGTTTTCAAAATTCATAACATTATCATTTCATTCAAAACATGAGAGTGTCCCATCAAAATAAATGCTGAAGAGTGCACATCGCGCCATCAAGCCTTGCCCTTGCCCTTAGGCTCTAAAGTACCTGAAACAAATCAACAAACTGTAAGCTAATTCTTAGTGAGTTCCCCAGAGCATACCCCACACACAATCCACATAAACACATATCATATTAGCTATAAAAGCTACACATACCACATAATCCATGCATATAACATATAGGGATGTCGTGGGCTCGTCCCCAGGGTCTTACTCCAGGATGCCATGGGCTCCCCACATGGTCTTACACCTATTTCTATGGGCTCTCCCATGGTCTTTAATAGGAAAGCCATGGGCTCTCCACATGGTCTTACATCCTGTTGTCATGGGCTCTCCTATGGTCTTTAGTAGGAAAGCCATGAGCTCTCCGCATGGTCTTACATCCAGGTGCCATGGGCTCTCCCATGGTCTTCCATACAAGCATACCACATATACAACTAGCATACATCCTAGCACATAACCACTATCATGTCTCATAATATAACTTCAGCTAATGTACCACATATCATAAAATGGTCCGGCCTTGGTGCCTTCGACCCATTGGTATTCTTGAGTCTGTTTGTGTTGCGTCTTGGGCCTTAAGTTTTGTATCCGGATTGGACCTGTCCATCCGTGATTATCTAGATTAGCTAAGAGGGTTTTACTATAAATATGATGCATGTATGCATGATATGTTGTTGATTTTTACGTTTAATATTGTAACCCTAAACACCTCTACAGTCGAAGTTCTTTATCGAGCTCTTCTGAGGTGTTAAAGCATTAATCATTCGACATATTCAACACTATTCTTGTGTTCTTTATTACGTCCTTATTTATTAACTTGCATAGAATCATACGATCCTAATAGAACGTTGTTCTATCAATTGGTATCAGAGCAGGAGATTTTGTGATCAATACACATTCCTTCTTTATTCAGAATACTTTAAGGTTTCCGCTTTTATTGTATAAATAGAAGTCGTCTTCTTTATATCGACGGTAACTCTGTTTCTGATAAAACCCTAATCTCAAGTTTACAGGTTTGATTCTAGTAGCTCACCATGTCTCACGAAGATTCGCAAACAAACCCCATCAACATCTCAAATAGCATTGGATCAACAACCAGAATACCCATACTCTACAGTCAAGACTATGAAGTATGGGCACAACACTTTGAAGACTACGTAGTTGGTTCTGAAGACAATGGCTATCACATCTAGGAAGCTATCACGCTTGGGCCATTCGTTCACTCAGGACCGAACACTATTGTCAAGTCCCAAAAGGGGTACAACAAGCTGGTGTCGGACGTAGACAAGATGCTGCAGGATGAGAAAGATAAATTTCTTTGTAATGTAAAGGCGATGAGGATGATCAGATTCACCTTGCAATCTGACACCTTTCGGTTGGTTGGTTCATGCACAACAGCCAAAGAAATCTAGGATAGATTGAAACAGCTCTATTCGACCGATGAAGATTTGGAACACTCCATACAAACCTTGTTGCTGTCTGAATTTTGATTTTTCGAATAGAAACCAGAGGAAAAACGCATACAAAATTTCGATTGGTTCAATCATCTCCTGAGTAAGATGATCAAGCATGGAATAGAGAGGAAATTGATCGAGCAGAAAGTAACTTTTATGAATGGGCTGAGACCAGAATGGATGACCGTTGTATCAAGTGTGAAAGCAGATTAACAGTTCAAATCCTACTCTCTAGCGAAACTGGTGGGAATACTCAAGTCCCATGAAAGCGTGGTAACCAAAGAAGCGAAAGTTGTTTCTGGTATGGGATCTCTGGCTCTTGTCTCAAAAGGAAAAAGTATCCCAAAAGATGAAGAAGAGACCGATATGTCTAAGTGTGATCTGACTAGCGAGGAATATGCTTTGATGATATCAAATCCGAAGAAGTTTGCAAGAAGAAAATTTCCTGTCAACAAGAACCGAAACTGGCAGGGAAGTTACAGCTTTGAGAAGGTAAAATATGAAGCGAAGAACTCCTCTCAAAAGGATGATGAAAAGAAGGAGAGCAAGCTTGCAGGAGACTCTGGATACGACTGCAATTATTGTCACGACAAGAACCATTTTGCCAAAGATTGCATGTTAAGGAAAATGGTTGAGAAGAAAGAGGGTGAAGATGATGAGGTGTACTATATGCGCAAGTTAGAAGAAATCAAGAAGAAGAAGGCGACTAACCGCTCAATAAATGCCTTGATTGTACGGGAGAATGCTGGGGAAGATGAGTTCGGTGGCGTAGAAGTGTGGTCAACCGACTCTATAGATGAAGAGGTTAGAAGGCCCTCTCATGGAAAGGCTTATGTGGCAAAGGAAGAAGGTTCGGCTGGAAAGTGTTTAATTGTCACTGCTGGCCCATCAACCAAAAGTGCAGATAAGGAACCGAACCTGACCGAGAACAAGTGTTTTGCAACCAAGCCAGTGAGTGAGAAGATCAACGACTGCGATCGGCTGATAAAAAAGGTACAATCTATTCTTGAATCTCTTAAAATTCCAAAAACAGATTATGAAGAAGAATTAACTAAACTTTAAATTTTCTAACCTAAATAGTAGCCTCATGAAAACTCGCTTAGCAAATTCTAACCTAACTGACCAACTCAACAGGGTGTCTTCAAAAAGTGAGGAAAAAAGAATGTGGATTGAGCTGAAGGAAGCGGAGTTAGTTAGAGCTAGGGACGAAAGTATTTATTTGCAAAGAGACAATTTAAAGTTTTTAAAACAAAGAAATGTTTTATGTTTAATTGCTAAGCGTTTATATACTAATATAGCTCAATTGCATTTAAGTTGTGAGATAGGAAAGAAAATTCATAAGATGATTTTGCTATTTCTTGAATTTAAGGAAGACGAGGTAATAGCAGAATGTGAATCAGAAGTATCATCTGAAGATACGTCCATGTCATACAAAATTGGTCTGGACAAAATAGAAACCATTATTGATTCAAAGGAACACAAATGTATGTTAAAAGACATTTTAGATGAAAATGATAAGTTGAGAATTAAGTCGGACACAATTCACTCATTTGACCAATCTAATGACAAACTAGCTTCTGAAAATAAAATAAACTTAGAAAATACGTCTGAATTTGATGAAGAAAGTGAGATGAGTGAGATATTTATCGATGATGTAGTTGATTGCTCTGAGTTTATGAAGAGCGAAACTAAGAATGAGAAACCATTAATCTCAGAAAATTCGGTGGAATTTGCTCGTCTAGCAAAGGATAAGGAAAAGAAACTCAAAGAAAAAGCTGTGGTTTTTCAAAAGGTTCAAACTGTGCCGAATCAGGTATATGCAACTAAAGGAGTTACTCCTAGATAAACAGAAGAACTAAGAGTCTTGGTGGAAAAAGACAATGCAGAAGGGTGCGAAGATTTCTTCTGGTTTGCTCCCATAGATAATGTAGACGAAACAGTAAGCTTATCTGAGCAGACCTCTTGGAGAGTTAAAGGAAGATACGTAGCTGAACCCTTAAATAAACCCTCAAGTTCTGACAAACTAAGCACGAGTGGAACCAAAGATATTCCTATAGAACCGAAAGAAGAACCGAAAGCTCGAGTCAAAACAACCGAAACTCAAAGAGACAAGCAAAAGGCAAGCTTCAACATGCACAAATCACAGAAGGAACTGGCTGAGCAAAAACGCTTAAGAAATCAAAGATATGCAAAGAGTCTAAATGAGCGAAAGAGTTACTGGAATTCACAAAATTTCAACTATGTTCCTCCCAAGAAAATCTCAAAGGACAAGGGAAAGGAAATAGTAAAAGAAAATTTCAGCCCAAGTTCTTACTATTCCAAGTCTAAGAACCGAAAGTCATGTTTCGGTCCGCAGACTGGTTTCGGTTCTAAGTCAAGTTTCAGTCTTCCTACTAGTTCTAAACTTAGTTTCGGTCCTCTGTCAGATTTCTGTTACAACAAACCTCAAAGCAAAGCAAATTTCAAAACAAATAGCAAGGGAAAAGGAAAGCTAACTTCTGATACTAGGATCCATAATAAGCAATCATCAACTAATCCTAGGTGCCACATGCCATCAAACAAACTAACCAACGAATTCAAATTTAAACAAGATAAAACCAAAATTAAGGTATATACAATTAAAAGAAAAGATCAAACAACTCTTATTAAACGAACTTATTTGGTTGATATTTCTGTTGTAATTCCTTTTTCTGTGAAAGACTCACCAGGACTCAAGAAACTTTGGGTTCCTAAATCAGATTAAATTTGCAGGTAATCAGTGACGAGCAGTTCGATGATGAATGGTACATAGATAGTGGCTGCTCGCGTCACATGACAGGAAGGAAGGAAGAGCTGAGGGAGTTTCGGTCCCTGAAAGATGGTGGGTGTGTAAAGTATGGAAACAATTCTTATGGAACAATCAAGGGATATGGCATGATAACCAATGGAGACTTCTCGATTAGGAAAGTGGCGTATGTAGAAGGATTGCAACACAACCTCATCAGCGTGTCACAATTAGTTGTGGGCACCGGTTTGAAGGTATCATTTGATGATGAGGGGTCTGAGATAACTGAAAAACAATCCAAGAAGGTTCTGCTGAAATCTGAACATAAGGGAGAAATGTACCCTCTAAATCTAAACCCAATTCGAGATACACCAGCTATTTGTCTACTGTCAAAGGCGAATACCGATGAAATCTGGTTATGGCATCGATGCCTATCGCATCTGAACTTCAAAGACATCAACAAATTGGTGCTTGGTGACCATGTTCGAGGCCTCCCTCTTCTCAAGTTCGATAAGGAGCATCTATGTGCTGCATGTGAGATGGGAAAACAGAGCAGAAAGAGCCACCCTACATGCATAAATATGAAGATAGTTGAATCACTTGAACTATTGCACATTGACTTGTGTGGACCTTCGGCTATCGAGAGTATCGGTGGTAGTAAGTACATTCTTGTCATTGTAGATGATTTTTCATGCTTCACCTGGGTTTTCTTTCTTAAGCAGAAATCAGATGCAACCCCTCAGTTGAAGCCATTTATCAAACAAGTGGAAGTACAGCTGAGGAAGACGGTGAGGAACATCAGAAGTGACAATGGTTTGGAATTCAAGAACAAGGATTTTGAGGATTTTCTGACTGATAAGGGGATAACTCACAACTTTCGGCCCCTTATACACCTCAACATAATGGGATTGTTGAAAGACGAAACGGTTCTTTATGTGAAGCAGCTAGAACAATGCTTAGTTTCGCCTCACTTCCATTATACTTTTGGGCTGATGCAATTGCCACTGCTTGCTACACTCAGAATCGGTCCTTGCTCAACAAAAGATTTTCAATTACTCCGTATGAAATCTTAAATAATAGGAAGCCTAATGTCAAATTTTTCCACATATTCGGTTCAAGGTGCTTTATTTTCAATTCTAAAGAGAACTGAAATAAGTTTGATGTCAAAGCCGATGAGGGAATATTTCTGGGTTATTCTCTGTCATCAAAAGCATACAGAGTGTTGAATAAACGCTCCAAAAGAATTGAAGAGACTTATTATGTCACCTTTGATGACAATTATATGAAGAAGGTTTGGAGGACTGAAGGTGACCTTGGTGACATATTCCCAGAATCTGGACAAGTCTCGGTTCCAATATCCAACTTGTTCGAGGAATACATTCGGCTGTTTGATGAACCAGATAAATCGATTCATTCAGAGGTGAAAGAACCAGATAACAAAATCGATAATCTCAAAAAGGTCATAGACGAAGCTGCTAAAGAGATGGAAAGTGAACCTAAAGGTGCAACGTCCTCAACTGGCTATCCAGACAGAGATTCAAAGTTCAAGAGGGAAAGCTCCACAGGACCAAAGACAACCGAAGTCTCTGTTGAGGGGGAAAATCCTATTCCCTCCCCAACACATAAAGGTCTAGATAAAGGGGAAAGTACTGATCCAAAATCAACAAGTAGTAGTTCAATCGAGGGGGAGAAACCAACTTCCACAGGAACTGCAGACTATGATGTTAACAGAGATTACACTTCGCCAGTCGAGGGGGAGAAAAAGAAAGAGAGTGCAACTAACAAAGGCGAGGATGATCAATCAGAATTTGAAGAAGAGGTGGAGGCTGAATTGAATCCAGAATATGATCCAAACTATCCTCCGTTAGTAAAATGGACAAAGGACCATCCCAAGTCACAGATCATTGGTGAATCTTCTGAAAAAGTTCTTACTCATTCTCAACTGAAAGCGAAACAAACTGCATTATTCTCTAAAGTTGAATTTTGTATGTTTAACTCGTTTATTTCCAAAATTGAGCCGAGGATGTAAATGCTGCACTTGATCATTCTGATTGGGTTCAGGTAATACAGGATGAGCTCCATGAGTTCGAACGCAACCGAGTTTGGAGGTTGATTCCTATACCGAAAGATGCTTCTGTAGTTGGCTTGAAATGGGTATTTAGAAATAAATTGGATAAAGAAGGAAACGTCATTCGCAACAAGGCTCGGTTGGTGGTGAAAGGATACTGCCAAGAGGAAGGGATAGATTATGAGGAAACCTTCGCTCCAGTAGCTAGGTTGGAATCAGTTAGAATCTTCTTGGCATATGCTGCTCATAAAATCTTTGAAGTTTTCCAAATGGATGTCAAATGCGCTTTCTTGAATGGAGAATTAGAAGAAACAATCTATGTTGAGCAACTGCCGGGTTTTGTGAACGAAAAATACCTTGATCATTGCTGTGTGCTAGACAAAGCTGTCTATGGATTAAAGCAAGCACCGAGGGCCTGGTATGAAACTCTAACTCGCTTTTTGAAAATGTCAAAATTTAAACAAGGTTCGGTTGACCCAACCTTCTTTCGTAAGAAGGAAGGAGAACATCTGATGATTGTTCAAATTTATGTCGATGATATCATCTTCGGCTCCACGAATCCTAGCTTAACAGCTGAATTCAGGAAGTTGATGGAGACTAAATTTGAAATGAGCGCAATGGGTCCAATTAATTTTTTCCTTGGTTTAAATATTAGACAGGGACCAGAAGGTATATTTATCAACCAGGAGGCCTATACAAAGAACTTACTGACGAAATTCGGAATGCAGGGTGATTCAAAAGTGAAGGTTTCTATGGCATTTGGCACTAAGTTAACTCCATCTCTGGAAAAACCTGCTGTGGACATAACAATATATCGTCAAATGATAGGGTCCCTTATGTATCTAACAGCTAGTAGACCAGACATTATGTTTTTTGTTTGTTATTGTGCCAAGTTTCATGCCTATCCAAGAGAACCTCACATGGTGGCAGTAAAGAATATTTTTCGTTATTTAAAGCGAACCACATCTCTCGGTCTCTGGTATTCTGCAAGATCTGGATTCTTCATTCAAGCCTTTTCTGATGCTGATCTAGGAGGATGTGGACTGGACAGAAAGAGCACCACAGGTGGATGCCAATTTCTTGACGGGAAACTTGTTAGCTGGCAGTTCAAGAAAAAACATGTGTTTCACTATCCACAACCGAAGCTGAGTATATAGCTGCAGCATCTTGCACTTCTCAAGTGGTATGGATTCAAAGTCAACTAAGAGACTATGGGCTAAGTATGAAGAAGATCCCTCTCTATTGCAACTCCGAAAGTGCAATTAGGATTTGTCACAATCCAGTGCAACATTCAAAAACCAAGCACATTGCACTTAGATATCATTTCATCAAGGATCATGTAGAAGATGGGAATGTGGAAGTACACTTTGTTCGATCTGCTGATCAACTGGCTAACATCTTTACTAAAGCCTTACCTGAAGCTACCTTTAACAAAATTTTACAAGGCTTAGGCATGATGGAAGGAGAGTCGGTACCGAATCCTCAAATCTCTCACCAAAAAAAAAATTAGACAAGCGAAATGGAGCGAACACTCGGTCTATTTCGGCTCTGGAATTTTAGGGAACCGAAATGAATTGACCGCTCGATCTATCTCAGCTCCGTAATTTTCGGAAACCGAAATGAACCGAACGCTCGGTCTATTTCGGCTCTAGAATTTTAAGGAACCGAAATGAATCGATCGCTTGGTCTATTTCGCTTCACTCATCTAAGATCAGGTTTCGATTGTATATCATGTACATTCTTTTCTTTCGTCCTTAATTCGATTTAAATTTAATTATTTTTTTGTTTATGTTTTTATTCTTTTTTAGAAAATTTCAAAAATCCAAAAATATTTTTTCTTTCTGTTTTTATTCTTTTTCAGAAAATTTCAAAAATCCAAAAATATTTTTTCTTTCTGTTTTTATTCTTTTTCAGAAAATTTCAAAAATCCAAAAATATTTTTTCTTTTTGTTTTGATTCTTTTTCAGAAAATTTCAAAAATCCAAAAATATTTTTTTTCTTTCTGTTTTTATTCAATTTCAAAAATTCCAAAAATTCAAAAATATTTTTTGTTTGTTTCGTTTGTGTGTTTGTTTGGTTTGTGTGGTGTGTTTCTTTGTTCTTCTTAGGTGATAAAAGTACCAGTACAACATAATGTGGATCTAAGGCAGGTATATTTCATTTCAATACGAACTAGTTAAGGGTCCTTAGAAGCATGCTGCTGCATGTTGACCTAAGTCTCTACGAATTTGAGCAAGCCTTAATGATTCGATCTATACTTATCGTTTCTTCCCAATCAGGTTGATCACATCTACTCAGTCTAGAGCTACCTTACTCTTCTCATATGAGATAAGAGTTTTTCTGCTTTGTCACGTCTATCTAGCAGAATGTACTTTCGGTTCTATAGCCACCTCCCTTATATTCTCCATTTACTTTCGATTCACCATTGTAACCCTTGAGACTCTAGGTCCTTACCACTGAGGTTTATGGTTACACAACATTTGTGTTTGTGATCTTAGATACATATACCATGTGCTGAGTGAAACCCAATATTCAAAACCAATAATGAATTGACGGTGAATTAATTATTCAAGAACTTACTGGTTACCTAATGAAATCTCTTTTTATTTTTGCGTGGTCTTTTATGAAATTGTCTAACACCAAGGCTTTTCTTCCCCAAAAGACCCAATTTATTTTGTTTTTGAGATTTCTATTACTTTATTTGTCACTCAAACTTATATCCCACCTATTTGTTCAACATACCACATCGGTCTCACAAGTACTTCTTCCAACGTTCAGTCTTATGTTAAGACTCGAAGTTCGGTTGATGATAAGCTACCCTAAGCCTCATAATTAAAAGAAGCCTTTCAATGTTTATTAACAAACAGTTGATTGTA